>NW_026267192.1:233856-235009 GCF_000697945.3 Frankliniella occidentalis | reverse complement strand
GCAGCCCTCCTGACGTCCGGTTCGGAGGAGCCGAGCAGGCGGGTCGATCACGCCTTCTCGGTGGAAACGTCTACTGGTTTTGGTTTTCCAAGTAAACTTACCTCCTGGAATTGGTATAGCCGTCCTGGTAAACCAGGCACAATGAAAGCCCCTCAATTCGGACCAGCGTCCTAACGTCGGGCACTTTCGCTGTATTTCCATATAATCATGACTTAATTGAACCCAAATCAACAACCCGTGGGTCAAATTTCACTTTCATGGGCTTGTTGGAAAGCTAAACCCTCAAGGTTTCTATGTCTTCCCCCGAGAATCTGACACAAGTAATGCTGCGTGCGATCGCTCGACGTCGTCGGCTCAAAGACTGGCTAGTCGGTGCGCAGCCATTTCGTCGTGTCCCCGAGCGCCGCTCGCTGGGGCCCGCGCCGGCGCGGCTGCACCTGAGAGCCGTGACAGCAGCGCACCTGTCGAATTAATTGGGCGAGAAAGGGGAGAAAGGAGCAGAGCCGTGCGCCTCGCGCTTCCGGAGCCCACCCACCCCTCGTCCTCCCACGCCGAGCTCGACGAGACCCATCGAATTAACGATCCCAGACACACACTCAATCGGAAGGGAAGGAGCGCCGAGGAGGGGGGGGGGGGGGGCTAAGGGGCTGCTTGGGAGCGATGGGGGCCGGGGGCGTCAGTGTTCTGCATTGTTCGACACTTTTCTAGTAGGCCACCAGGACCACAGCCATCCCGCCCGCCTTCATGCAGTTTATCCCTCCCCTTTCCTCACAGCACACCCCCTCCCTCCCACAACTCCCCGGCCGACCCAACCACCAATTCACCCCTCTGCCACAGTTCACGGTCCCATTGTAACCACCTCCCGGCTTCCCCGATAGACTGCCAAAACTGCGTTACCGTTTTAGCATGGTTTTAGAGCTCGTCCTATAAGATCTATATAGCTCTAGACAACCCTTCAGTCCCTTGAGTCAAGGTAGCAGGATCACACTCCGTAAATGAAATCTTATGGTTGCCACACTCGATAAAAAAAAACACAGATGTTAATCATAGCTCCCATTAAGGAGCGCTAGGGGGCTGTTGGTTGTGCTTTGGTGGATTAAAGAAAGTAGACACGCCATACGAAGTGAGGGCTGTGTCGAGTGAAGTCGTACTA
>NW_026267192.1:224231-225989 GCF_000697945.3 Frankliniella occidentalis | reverse complement strand
CATTTTCAATTTTTGCTGATCCTCGTTGAATTGATCCGTCTTTGATGGCGATGCAAATACACTTTTTCCCAAATGGCGGCAGTGAGATTATTAACTAAAGCCCTTCTCACTCGGACAGAACTGATAGCAGAGAGATGGAGCTATGTGATCGCAGTGAGTGCGAGTGAGAGGTCCGACTCTTGCGGCCCGCGTGACGTCACAGTCTGAGACCCCTGGCCAATAGCATAAAGGAAAAGGCCCAAATAAGGTCACGCCTTTTGTTAAATGTAAAATGTAAATCGTAGATATCTATAATCCAAGAATTCGTCGGATCGTAGTCAGCTAAATAAATGGGCCATTGTCGTGGGCACGAATTACATGTACAATGCGTCAATGACAGCTTTGTCAGAGGAACGAACAAAGATTTATTACATTTCTTTTGGATGGAGGTGCGGCCTGCCGCCGTAACGAGATCCAAGTAGCGATCGCCCTCATCTCATTAAAAAACAGTCATTATTTCGTGGCTCGTTTGAAGGGATAATGACAAAGCGGCGCCCAGGCGCTCAGGTATGGGAACATCTGCACCGCAGTCTCTCAGCAGACGTTCTGGCAGTGCTGGCACGTATTATATTGGTTACGATCCCATGCTAACTTTTTGCTGCGTTTCATCTACCCTCTACCCCCCCCCCCTCTCTCCCCTCTCCTATTCTATCCGACCTGCAACTTGTGTGAAAGGAATGAGCTGATACCTGTAGGGTGGGGCACGCTAATGACTTATTAGATTTTTAACGTTTCACTGTTAAAAATAACTGTCACCTTACTACAGACTGTGAGATGACACTCCTGTTTTGTTTATTAACAGGAATGTTGTCTTCATTTGAACCATCACGAAACTTGTGAAATTCGGCCTTTAATGACCCACAACAAAAACTACTTGGTATTATTTGCTGTACATGTGCAAGAAAAGAGTAGTTAATTTCCCCAAACAGAACAGGACACTCGTATTATTACAACTTTTTTTATACAAGGAGCAAAACAAAGGAAATCTTTGTTTCCGAGATTTTATTAAATGTTGTTTTTTTGACATTGATGAGAACAGTGATGAGCGCTGTCAGTCTTGTAGGAGGTTATGGTTGACCTCTTTACCGTAAAATATTATTGCGTTCGAAATCAAACTAATTTGACAATTCACGACGGGAGAAAACCCAGTTAGCTGCTTGTTGATTGTCACGCTGAGCAAGATAGCTACACTTTAAAAGTTTACTGTCGTAGGAGTTGTGGGATTCAATAATTCCGCCAATGTGTAACTTCGTGTTTGGGAAGCTTTGGGAAGCGTCGCAGAAGTGACGCAGACAGCACTGGTGGTAAAGATTGAGAACGCATTATTTTTCTAGTGCTTCTTCGCCCTCTCAACCCCCCGACCACCTCCTCCTACTTTTTCCTCGCCCCGTCACTTGGAACGCTCTGGGGGAGCTCCGCGCAGGGAAAGGATGGAGCTGAGAGAGCTGGCCGGGGTGAGGGTGGGGTTGGGGGTTGGCATAGGGATTGGAACCGGATCAGCCCGCTCCCTCCACATATGCGTCCTCGAATACGTAAGCACATTTTTTATTTCAACTTTCTTGCTCGCCCGCCGCCCACGGTGCGGCCTCGTGGAGACACTCCCTTAGCATTTCCCACAGCCCACCCGCATACGGAGTACTGAACCCGAGTATCCTCTTCGGACCGAGTGCGCTGTGCTGGCAAAGGATAGGCAGTCCAGTCCTCGGCCAAAGGGCTGAT
>NW_026267192.1:223308-223625 GCF_000697945.3 Frankliniella occidentalis | reverse complement strand
CCGCTGCATGAATTGACACAGCAGAGCGTTTCGCCAGTGAACCATTTAGCAATAATTCGCGGCAACAATTGACCCCTCCACTCTCCCCCATCTCTCTCCCTCTCGTGCTGCACCTACATCACTCCCCACTGTTTATTTTTTCTCAGCCATGCGGCGCAGCAGGTGCTACAGTAAATATATTATGGTTCTCAGATTTTCTAGCACTATAGAAAAATACCGTGCACTTTCATAGGCAAGTGCCTCGAATGACTTTGAAGGCAATTCCGCAAACCACCGGGGGGCCTGCGCATGGTGAGATAGGCAGACCCGCAACACAC
>NW_026267192.1:215213-223117 GCF_000697945.3 Frankliniella occidentalis | reverse complement strand
GCGAATGGTGATATAGGCAGACCCGCAAAACGCGTAGCGCACCAAGCTGCCTAAAACGACAGGCGCTCGCTTCGCTGCGGCCACCGGAACGGTCCCCCCCATTTCACGGACCTGTGATGTGGGGAAAGGATAGGGGAGGGAGGGCATTTAAAAGTGGGACAAGGCGACTGGGCTGGAGTCGGCCTGGCGAGGCAGTCGGGGCCCGGCGCGGGGGTTTGGTTGGGCAGACAAGCTGACTGTGCATTCCCACACGCGCGCGTCGCCTCCCCTTAATTTATTCAAATGTGTTTCCCTCCTTTCTTATTTTACTGCCTGGCCTGGGTTCATCTCACAAGAAGACTATATTCTTTCTGCGCCAGCGCTCGCGCAATTCCGTCCATAGACTCGCAGCGCGCTATTGAACACGCGACGAATGCACGTCTGCTACTTCCCTGGTAGTACTATGACGGGTGGAGACTGTCGGCCCTGCCCGGCTGTGTCCGGCTCCGCCTCATGCTCACACACTCCCACGTGCCGCACAAGCCATGGAGCCTCGGCGGCTCCGCGGCCTGCCTCCTGGGGGCCAGGGCCAGCCGCCTGCCTGCCCGTTGAACCGGCGGGTGATCCTGTTGCGACCCAAAATAGCGCCGATGAAAGATTTGGTTGGGCATCACCCCCCAGAGCCGCCTGTACTCACCAGGTGGAACTAAAACGTCGGCGCTGTAGAAACGCTTCTAAGATAGCGTTCTTATTTTTACTTTTTACGAGAATGATGACGGTGCTTTTTTTATCGCTTTGACTGCAACTTTATATCTGTGGTTGGAGCACCGTAACTGAAACGATTTAATGTACCATTTTTGTTTCGAGACGAACGAAAGGAACTGCCTGCGGGGCTTCTTGTTGTAATACAGTGCTGCTCCTGTATTCCCTTTCGTGTAGGTGGGGCCAGTGCTGGCCGGCCGTGTCGGACACGGCCGTGCTGCCGAGAGCGGGTCGCGGCCGGCGGGGTGCAAAGTAGAGTAGGGGCCGAGGGCCCGGCTCGCGCCGCCTCAAAGGAGGGGGCCTCAGTATATATCATGCCCCCCCCCCAACCCCAACCCCCCACAACACGACCTGTCCTGCTCAATTCATAAATCAGCCCGCAGCTCAGTCGGTATGTAGCCGGTGCCTCGGCCGGTGCCTCGGCCGCTGCGGACCGGGCCTCCTGCGCTGTCGGCTCGGACGGCCTCTACGGCCTCGCCCAGCACCACCGGCCGGATCCCTTTCCGACCAGAGTTCGTGTTTCCAGGGCCGCCGCCTCCTTCCCTTCGCCTCCTCCCTCCTGATCCTTGCTTTCTCACCTGCTCATCCCTCGATCAACTCGCGGGCCCTCTCTTCCGCACGCCTTTGGCGCCCTCCCCATTGGAAAAACACTTCCTCCATACGTCTTCCCGGCGTCAGTCACGCTCCCCGGGAGCGCCTCTGCGCCCCCTGCCTGCCCCCAGGCGCCGCCGCGCCATCGTTCAGCGAACAACGACGACGGCGGCGGCGGACTTGTTTCCCCGGGGGTTGCTCCTCCCAATTCAGTCACATTTGCCAAACATATCGTGTGTGCCTTGGGTACTTGAGCCCCCCTGGTCCCGCGGGCCCGCCGGGGGCGGGCGGCGTGGGGGCTGCACAGTAGGGGTGGCGCGGCGAGGCGGGGCGCGCCTGGTGCGAGCGAGGGCGGGGGCTGCACTAGCCGACGCTTTACCCCTATCGCGTTACAAGTAGTGGTCCCGCTCAACGATAGAGTTCCGTGGGATTGGCCCGGCACCGGCAGCTCCGGAGCGTCAGCGTCAGGGCCGGTCAGGGCGCGGGCGGCGAGGCTGATGAGGGTGGACGGCAGGGGCTGGCCGCAGGCTGCAGGGGGGCCTCCTGGAGGGCCTCCTGGAGGCAACTCGATACCGGTGGCGAAGGGCGTGCGTTTCCTCGCGTTCATGAAAACCGACGCGAGTGCCGTCACGTTGAAGACTGTCAGTTCTGTCCATGGGAAAAACACACTGCAGCCGTTTAACAGCACTTATTTGCATACTTACGAGTGTCATGCGGAAGGTGATGAATTGCGATAGGTCCCATAGTAATGAATAACTGTAATAAGATCTGTCGTACACCTGGTCTGGAGCGCGCGCAAATGAATTTATTTGGACAGGAGAAAGTTTCCAATATAATCATTTTAAAACATTAAAACTTTTAATTGTAACAATAGTCCAGGAAGCATTTGAAGGGGTATTCCTAAATTCCCACGCCCAGAAAAGTTCGCTTTTCATATACAGTAACCTCATGTAAAATACACAAGCGCAACTGAGAGCAATTCACTCCAAAGAAAAAGTGCACGAAAAATGTACTGAAATTAAAGAACACATTGATTAAGGTTCATGTCCTCATCATACGTATTTTGTCCCCATCATGTCCATCCAGACTTAGCCCCTTTTGCCAATTTTTTTACAGTGCGGGATATGCTACTGTATCTGCACACGAAAAACAAAACAAGACACGAAACGATACTCCTATCATTGCCACTTAAAGAAGCAGGCCTGCGCGTCGCTCTTCCTCGCCGGGGTGCGCTGCGCGGCGCGGTTGCCTCCGCTCATCCGCTCGCTGATTGGCCGGCCTGCTGCTGGCATCTGCTGCCCCGAGCCACTGCTGGGCTGTGCTGGGCTGTGCTGGGCTGCTGACGGCTCTAGGAGGGGGCCCCGGCCCCGCTCGCTGCCCGGCAGTAAACAAACAACACACCTCGAGCAGTTCGTTGGGGCTGCGCTGCCGTGTGCGCCGTGCGCTGTGCGCCTCCCGGCCGCCCTACTTACTCCCTGCCCTCCTCGCTGGGCCGACTTCTTCCCCCTTTCTGCCTCTCAATCTCCCGACCCGACCCTGCTGCAGCGGCAGCAAGCGGCAGCAAGCAGCGAGCCCTTGAGGTGGTCCTCGACGGGCGGCGGGTGGAGCTCACGGGGCAGGAGGAGCGCAGGCCCTCTAACGATGACTCTGTTGTGATCGACGGCGCACGCGCACGCCCTCCTTATAGACTCGGTGCGCGGAGCTTATTGAATGAAGTGTGGCGGTGCGGTGCACGGACGTGGAACGATACACCTAAAATCACAGTGTGTTTCTTTACTTGAAAATAAACCATTCCGGTAAAGCCGAAATGCAGAAGAATGCGAGGAACAAGAAAACGGAAGTCACCATGTTAAAGCATAGCGATTTCCTGTTTCTTCTTCCCCGCATATTCTTCTGCATTTCAGCTTTACCGGTGCTTTATTGATCAACGGTTCAGAAAAAAATGTGCTCACATTTCACAGAGATTTTGTTGTTATGAGAGCAAGTTGCTTACAAATTAAGGCAAATTGGGTGTACAATAAGATATAATGAGGAAGCTGCTCGATAAGAGGAACAAGAAGAAGGTAGGCCGTAGGAGGTGGCGTGGCGTAACTCCGTCCCTAAGCTAACCAGAGCACAAGCGAAAGCGACCATACTGGTGTTTTGCTGCGAGTGGTAGTGTGGTCATCGGCCGACAAGGTTTTCGTAAAAAAAGGTCTAAATTATATTGGAGTATCATTCTTGTGTCAAAAAGTGATTCTTGGTTCTGTGAAGTTTGGCTTTCCGAAAAAAAAGTAAGTCTTCCCGGCGTCGTTGTCTAGAGGTTAGTGTACGGACATGTTGCATTGGTACTTTTAACTGAGTGATGATGTGACTCAACGGTCGTAGTTAACTTCGATCAAGATGATAACAGGATGCCAGATGCATAGGCCTGTGCTAAACTATTTCAAATATAACGACACGCAACATAACCTCTCTTAAGCTGTCGCTCTTCTTTAGGGAGGGCGCTACACCACGCCACCTCCTCAGGGGTTACTCTTATCGGACAGCTTCCTCATTTCGGGTGTTATTGTTACTTGTTTATCGCCATTAAATTTTCTACTTTAAGAAAAAAAAGTAATTGTCTATTGCCAAGCCAGATGGGGACCAAAATTACTTAAAGATACCGAAGAGGATAGCTTTGCGAGGGAGGCCGTTCGGCTCTCCCCGGGCCCTCGGGGCCTTACCTCTCTATCGGATTGCTTCTCCTGTCTAGTCCCCGCCGGCGGGATGCCCCGACTCGGCCCATTAGAATCGAGTTGTATGAAATGCGAAGGCTATACATCCATGCTACACGGAGAGGACTGGGGCTGGGCCATGCCGAGTAACAGCCTCATAAATAATCCAACCGTGTCGCTTGGCTGCTGCCTCGCGGTGCGAGGTGCGTCGGATATAGCTGGATTTGGCGATGAGTAATCTACCGAATCGAGCAGCCGAGCAGGTGCGGGTGGGTCCTTTTGAATTTTTTTCTGCAGCGGGACGCCCGCCGCCGGCAAACTCTTCGCCCACCCCCTCCCCGACCCCGACCCGCTGACCGGCGCCGCCCCCACGTTGATTTCTCGTCCCCTCGTCCGGTCCAGGCGGGCCCAGGCGAGCTGGGCAAACATAAACGCACAAAAAAACAGCAAACGGTCAAGCTGTGAAAGGGGTGTGGTGCATATTGCATTGCTTGAATTTGCCGCCTCTCGTCAAAATAAAAGGGAATTCTCATTTCTAGCACTTGCTCTCTTCGCAAAATATTTTTCAATAAATCTGGCTGTTATCTGGCTCACGCCAATACGTACCCAGCGCATGGATCACTGTTGCTGTCGCCGCACGAATCCAAAGTTTATTTTGTTTTGCGACAGTGTAGTGAAATTATAATGGTGCTCCTGTCGACACGCGTTTGCACGCGGTCTTCGGAGCGACATGCGGGACAAGGGCCCGCGTGGACCGCGCGAGGACCGCACGAGGTATCGACGCAATCTCATGCAGCCTGGAGTAATTGCATTATTAATTCAGCTGCAACAGCGTTCTGAAAACGTTTGCCGCAGTTTGGAGCGTTTTGGTCGTTGCACAGTACTAGGCATAGGGCCCGGCGGGCGGGGGCGGCCGTGTGAGGGGGGAGAGGGAGATAAGGGGTAGAGTGCAAGGCAATTTCATCCATATGCAGATGAGCCCTTTACTTTCATGGCCCTGCCTCTGACCGCTGAAAAATTAATCCACCCGCACGGGCCGGCCACCGGACAGTATTCCGTTTAGGGAGGAGAAACAAAAAAACAAAAAAACAAAAAAAAACATGAACAACTCGACTCCGATTTGGGGTACGCTGTCCCTTGGCACGTCGGCGCTTATGTCGCGCGCGTGCGCGCGCAGGTTGAGATGCTTAAACTGGAACCCATTCAACAGCGCCTTTCTCTGCACGTGTTCCAGGTGTGGGCGGCGGAGCGTGGCGGAGCCACGCAGGATGGCGACCTCGTCGGCGGGGGCGCGGCTGTCCGGACGCCCCTCGCTGCCTCGCCGCCGCCGCAGCCCCCGGGCCGGCCGCCCAGGCCGAGCCGCAGGCCGTGCCGCAGGCCCCGGTAACGCCGGCAGGGACCGCGGGGGCGGCGCGGCGCGCGGGGGCCCCCGGGACGACATGTGATGTGGTGCGCCGACCCCTGGCCCGGGCCCGGTCCAGCCTGAGGCTCAGCCAGAGGCTCGGCCAGAGGCTCAGCCTGGCGCTGAGCTGTGCTGAGCTGCGCTGAGCGGGACCGCGCCGGAGCAGAGCCAAGCGCAGCGCACCGATGGACTTCGGGGCCAGCGCCAGCGCCAGCGGCAATGCCAGCGGCAACGCCAGCTGGGACGGCGAGGACGCCGTCGGCGACTCAGTGGCCCGGGGCGTGGCGGGGCTGACGCACGAGTACCTCTGCCGCTGGCGGGCCGGGGCCGGGGCGGCCGTGTTGCGCTGCGTGGAGGGTGAGGGCCCGGCCGTCATGTTCCACTGCACCACCGGCACTCCATCCTCGCTGGCCTCCGCGGCGAACGAGGTCGTGACCTGCTTCATGGTCATGGCCAAGGACGCGGTGGAGGCCGTCAGCTGCTCCTCCAACATTTCGCCGTCGACGAACTTGTCGACGGGCCTCGCGCGTGGCCTGGCAGACACGGCCCTTCGCTTGACGCTAGACCTCCAGGACAGCCTGGTCGACACCCACGGCGAAGGCCTGGCTGTTCGGCTGCCTGCCTCAGCGGCGTGTGACCAGGACCGTCTGGTCGGGCTTGCGATGCGCTGCGGCGAGGCCGTGGCCTCCACCGTCTCTGCCATCGGGGACGTCAACAGCACGAGCGGCTCCCTGTTCCCCGACGAGGCCGTGCGGTGCGTGCTCAGTGCGGTCCTGGGAGACGCCGTGGTGCCTGGGCTAACGGCGCCAACGGCTTTCCGTTACGACTGGAGCTTCCTGTTCGTGCTCGCCTTCATCCTGGCCGGCGGGGTGGGCAATATCCTGGTGTGCCTCGCTGTTATCCTGGACCGGCGGCTCCAGAACGTCACCAACTACTTCCTGCTGTCGCTGGCCATCGCCGACCTGCTCGTCAGCCTGTTCGTCATGCCGCTCGGGGCCATACCAGGCTTCCTCGGTGAGTAGACGCTCCACTAGCCTCATCCCGGTCCCGGTTAACGTCCCGGGATCGGACATCATTTTAACGGCGCTGCAACACCGCCGTTCGCCGTGCTCGTAATCGGCCTGCGGAGCCGTTTTTCTTTTTGTTTTACCGGGTACGCTGACTTAACGTGGTAATAACTGCAAGTGAATTACCCGACTCGGAATACTCAATTTGGCGGTTGCCTGGCGCTGGTGCTCACTGGCGCTGCCCCCGCCTCGGCGAGCAGCCTCAGGAGCACGGCTTGGCCCCGCGCCGGCCCGCTCCCCCACCGCGCCCTGTGCCCCGACAACAGTGTTACGGATTACGAGGCTCGAATTAGGATGCTACTTCGGCCCCAGCGGGAGTTTAGCGACTTTGTTGAAGTGAACAAGCAGCACAAACACGCTCCCCGGAGCAAATTGAACTGTGTGGTGTTAAAGCCAGTCAATGGAGGGGCTCGTCGGCACCGGGTCGGGTTGCGGGGCGCGGCGCGCGGCGCGTCGCGGCTGCCAGCCCACCGGCTCACCGCGCTTGTTTGCGAGTTTGCGTTGCGCGTCGGCCGATCCGATCGCTGCCGCGGACGTGTTCCGGTGGTCTCGAGGCTGAGAGAGCCCCCGCGAGCAGGCGGGCCGTGAGGCGGGGCAGGTCAGGGACGCCCGCTCGCCGGACTATTTCGCATGCATGCCTGCCCGACCGCCCGCCCCGCCAGCTCGTGTGCACTCGTGTGCTGATCCAGCTCCAGCAGCAGCAGCAGCCCCCACCCCAGCGGAGCGTCCCTGTGGTCGCCTGTTTCCCCCACCACGATCTCTTAGCCTTGTGCTACACTCATCTTGCCCCCCTTTTTTTTACTCGTCTGTTCCCTCCGCTACCCACAGTGTGCACCCCCTCCCTACCACCCTCACGCTACCTCCACAGCACCACCACCACGCCGCGTCGCTGTTGTCCCCTCTGGAGCCAGGCGACGCCCGGCGCGCCGCTCCCGCTACGTGTCAATGGGAGTTTGCTGCTGGACCGTTCCGCTATACTTCTGGCCGAGGCGGGGCGGGGCCGGCGGGGCCGGCGGGGCGAACCAGTGCGGGCGGGGTGGCATAATAGTTATTTGCCGAGGGTACACTCATGGCGATGCTGTCCGTGGCAGTGGCCATGTTTGCTCTTGGTGGGAGTCCAACAACTCGGACACGGGACGGGCGGGCGGGACTGCAGAGCACCAGCGCGCGGCGCGGCGTGGCCTGGCGCGGTGTGGAGTGGCGTGGCGTGGCGTGGCACCCCCTCACCCACACCGCTTTGCGGCCGGCCACTCTTCAGTAAAAGCCTCTTCCCACCAAGAGGAAAAGAGAAATGGGGGAGGGGGAGGGGGCAACCTGGACACACGTGACCATTACAGCTTCCTTTTTGCATCTGCTAGTAGATATGCTTGGCGGGCGCTGCGCAGGACACGGGGGAGTGGTGGGCTG
>NW_026267192.1:202733-213813 GCF_000697945.3 Frankliniella occidentalis | reverse complement strand
GAAATATTGGACTAAAATTGACGATAGAAGTTGTCTGCAGGGTCGGAGCGGATGCCTCATCGGGCCAAATAGTTCATAATGGACCCTAGAACAAACGTGTAAAGTATGAAAAGATACTCATTTCGTGCAGAATTTTTGTTCAAAGCCAACGGACTACCCCTCTTCCTGTCTGAGACGCTCCCGCCCGAGTCTCGCTTGACGCCCGCTGCCCCTTTCTTCCTCCTCTTTACAATGCAGCTGCAGCGCTCGCTCGCCCGCTCCCCTGTTTTAATTATATGCCGTGATGCCGCGAGCCCGGCGCGCTTTATTTCGAAAAGCAGCCTGTTTTTGCCCCTCTTCTCTCCCATCCCCGCCTCGGCTTGCCCCGCTGCGCTCCGGCGCGCCCTCTCACGAGGAGCGGGACAAAACAATTACGGTGCACACGAGACGCCATCCGCATGGTCGGGGAGAGGGGGGGGGGCTCTCTCCACACGACGGTGCCCTCCGCTCGTCTGCACGGTCTCGCGCGCGCAGCGCCCTTTGGCAAACGCCATAGTGGCAGCGTGCAGAGAGCCTCTCTCTGTCTCTCTGGGGTTCGAGTCGCTCGCCCACAGGTGGTGTCGGGCAGAGATTGTTATTATTGTCATTCCTCGGTGCGATCGAGGCGTCGCAATACCCGCAATACCAGTATCCAATATGAGGGGAGTTCCTAAAGCAGATCGCCGTGGTTCTGGGAGCTGTGGTGTCAGTCGGGGTGTGAGAGCCCCTGCGGTGTAGGCCGTCCCGTGGGACATGGGTGCAGTGCGGGCCGGCCTACGCATGAGGGGCCCTTGGGTAGGCAGGCTGGCTCCTCAGAATGCCCCACGGCGCGGCCTGCTAAGCCACATTGCCCATTCCTTGACAAAGTGATCCCCACGACATCGGCGCTTCCCTCTAGTACAAATCTTTGTCTCGGCATACAGGGTGGTCCACAGACCCCTTCCTTTATTTTGCTTATGCTGTACCGCATGCAGGGGTCGGGCGGGCTTGCCTGCCGTCGCTCACCGCGGCGCCTTATGGCCCCGTGCGAGTATGCAACTCGCCCTACCATCCGGTACAATATAACCAAAATAAAGGAAGGGGTCTGTGGACCACCCTGTACTTGAAAATAGAGCACTTTATTAATTTTTTAGAAATTTTAATATAAACACCATTTTTTCGGGCCGAGAACAGTGCAACTACTTACTTGCATCGTGTGCCAAAACTTTTTCATTCGATTTTATGCTAGATGTTTTACGGCACAAGTACGATGTACTTGTTATTGAAGCTGTTTTTTTTCGGTGTATACCTGGAAACTTTCTAAATGCTACAAGATTTACAATTTGTGAGGGGAAAACCATTAGCGGTATTCGGTTGTTTGTTTCTCGGAGTGGATCCTGAGGATCCTTTCGCAACAGCTTCGTGTTTACGGATGCCGCGCTCCCCGCCCGCAGCGCGCTTTGCCAGCACACAACACAAAGTACTTTGTACTCGAGCAACTTCGAATTGAAATTGACCGGGCATTCTTTCTTGCTCCCCACTTTCTTCAATTTCGCGCGATTGTTATTTTGTTATTGCCGTTCTCTCCTCTCTGTGCTCGAGGCTGGCTGTCCGGCGGACTTTGTCAGGAAATAAACAGCAGCGGGCCGATCCAGTGCCCGTGACCTTTAATTATCTGCTGCTCAGGGGGCGGGTCTTGAGCAAAGTTGGCATCGTCTCGCCGTCCCCCTGGTTCTGCGATTTTTCTCCCCACCCTCCCCTCCCCTCTTTTGCCCCGTTTCCCCCCTTGTGCCTTGACGAGGACGGAGATGACCCATTTTTTTTTTGCTCCCTCGACTTACCATCCGCGCGTGTGCTAGCCGTTTCAGCCACCGCAACCGCAACGTCCCTCTATGCCGCGCCACGCCACGCCGTTTTGCGCCACTGCCACGCCCAGCCCATCTGCTCGCCGTTGTCGCCCGGAGCGCTACGCGGAGCGCCGCCGCCGCCGTGAGCACCTCTAGACGGACTGGGCGGACAGCACGGGGCGGAGCCATCACCGCCACCGCCCCCGCCGTCACCATCAACCGGGCCGTGATGGTCGGTGATGGTGATGGCGGCGGGGGCGGCGGTGGCGGAGGCGGCCCGCCCCCGACCCGTTCACGGCCGGCCCTATCTGCTGCTCAGCCCAGCCTCTGCCCCCCATTCAATTAGCTGCACAGCCACTTTCAATGCCTTCGGCTGCGGTGGCACCTCCGGCTCCACCACGCGGCGGGGGCGCCCACAGCCGCTCACAGCCGCTCACAGCCGCTCACAGCCGCTCACAGCCGCTCACAGGCGCTCACAGCCCTCCCGGCGGCGCCACGACCGGTACGGCCCACTCAGGGGCCACGCCGACACGGCTGCGCTCGGGGGTGCTTCGGCCTGCTCCTGCTTCTGCTCACTGGAGAGTACTCTCCAGTACACGTGTGTGTGGGGGAGCGAGAGAGAGAGAGAGAGAGAGAGAGAGAGAGAGAGAGAGAGAGAGAGGGAGAGGACGCCGTCATACAGACAGAGCGGCCTACCCATAACTCACAGTCACAGTATTACTCGGTATTACGCACTATTACTTTTATATCCAGAAAGACTAGTAGTTCCTCGAATCAAGTTTTGCATGGATAATAGAATTTTCTCGAGCGGGGCACTTTTTATCCAAGCTGCTGCCCCTGGACAAAAAAGTGCCTCCCTTCAAAGTACTCTACATGCCGTTTAATTAATTCAAGGAAAGTGCATGGCCCTTCTGGTTGCAGACTCTCCTGGGCGCAGCTCGGAAGCCGGCCCTAGCAGTCCTCATACGTGCATGTCGTGCTGGACACAAGAAGGCCTGTATGGCAAAAACAGCATGCCGTCCGTGTAGGGAACAATGCACCCACGCAACATCGTGTAGCCTATGTAAACGTACAGCGCGCACTGGCCTAAATCCGCGTTCTCAACACTGTGGCGAATCGGGCTATAGCGGCTACGGTGGCGGCGGCTCAGGATGAGTTAACACAAAGCGGAGGGTGTATATCACTTGTCGCTGTCCGTCGGTGCTTAAGTGGCTGGCCGACCGTCTGACCGCGAGGCGATGCGGTCCCTGTGAGGGACCCCGCCGGGGAGGGCGGAGAGGGGCGGGGGTGACACAGGGCCCCCGCAGTGGGGGCACTGCACCGCGCGGGGGCCGCTGGAGACAGCCACTGAACAGTACCTCTCTCGGCCTCCTCGCACTCCGTGCTGCTGACTCGGTGGCGCTGAGCTGAGACAGATGATGATGCAGCCCCCTCCCCCGCCCTCGCACCGCCCCCGCACCGCCCCCGCCTCGGCTAGTTAGTTTCTTCCTTCCCCCAGCCCGGCGGCGTTACGAGCGGCGCTTGTTTCCGCTGAGCTAATGCGCGTGTCGGCGGAGGCTGGGGTGTGGAGGCCGGCCCGGGCGGAGGAGAGGACGGCCGCAAAGTGAAAGTAGTGGCCACCAAAGCAAGTACAGTACCCGGCCGAGTCGTACCGTAACACTATTGGCCTTCGTGGAAGTCAAGTTGGATTCAATTTGGAAAGCACGGTTATGAACAATCGTCCCTTTCTTTACCGGTTTCTTTTTTTGCGTGATAGTTACACAATCCGCTAAGGAATGCACAATTCACGATGAAAAATGACGATAAATATTTACACATAAGTAACAACAAGCACGAAAGAGCCCGTACCGAGTTCCGTGTCGTGTACTTCTTGTAATTTTATGCCGCACTTCCCCGCTGCAATTTGTTAGGCTTTCTCCGGGGACATGCTGCTGCCCGCTTACGACGACGACGCAGAAATGTTAGGAGTCGCCTCCTTTCGCTGCCCCTGCGACCTTTTGGGGGGGTAATCCCCCTCGGGTCAAAGAAGAGGGACCCTGAAATAATAATAGAGGAGGTAATTCAGAGACGGGCCCCCCTAAGCCGACGCCGGGCCCGGCGGGGTGGACCTGGCAGCTACATTGCCTTTACCCCACTTCTCACTCCCCCGGCCCGGGGCCCGGGGGCAAGAGGCAGGCGCGGAGTGAGGCGTCCCCGCCGCACCCCGCCGCGCCCCGCCGCGCCCCGCCGCACCCCACCGCACCCCACCACCCTACGGGGGGCACTCGGGGCACTCCGCCCCGAGACTATAAGTTGCAATGTTTGTCTTTGCGCTGATACAGCCAGGGCCGTGCCCCACAGGAGCAGGGCGCAAGGGGGCGGTGGCGAGGCGAAGGGTGCAGTCTTATAAAAAGAAATCCTTTTCATTTCCGGGACACCGTACCGTCTGAAACCGGGGGGCAATGCTTTATCCAATGCCCCCGGGAAACGGCACAGAAATCTCCTGCTCAAAGGGCACGCGTTCGTGTGGCGATGCCATTTGTGAAAGTGCACACGACGGCAACCTTTGCCCTGTATTTTCGAATGGAAACAGATTTTCGTCAATGACATCAGCGCGATGACTCGGCAGTTAGGGATATGGATCCGCTGGTGAATCGCTCCGTAAGGCGAACGGCTTCTGCTAGAGGGGCCTCTGGCGGTGGAGCGCCCTCAGACTCGAGCGGGCCAGCATATCGGGAGAAAAGTTCTCCCTGGCTCAGGGGCGCCTCCCCATCCTCACATCCTCGGGAGCCAAACACTTTGTGTCGAGGAAGCCGACCCGCCAAGTTGGTCGCGCGAAACACTCCCCACACTGAATTTGCAACTGTTGAAGAGCGAGAGAGCGCGAGAGAGGGGGGGGGGCAGTGGGCAGTGGGGAAGGAAGAGCAAACGATAAAGATGCTGAATGCCAGGAAGGAAATAGAATAGCGGCTGCACGAGGTGCGTGCTGCAAGTTACAGCTGCTGGTACTTTAGCCCGGAGGTAACTTCCGCTTAACTTACTCGAGCCTCCTACCTGCCGCTACCTGCGGGGCCGCCCCCTCAAAGGTGTGCGGTTGTTGAAGACGAACGAAAACGATTATTGACTTTAACACGTCCGCCCCCTCTGCACTCCTATTCCCCGCTGCTACAAGAAAAGGTCCTAAGAGGGGGGTATTGAATGAAACTGGAATGTTTCGTGAAATATCGTCGCACTTGTATTGCGTGTAATAACGAAATGATGCGCGCAAGTCCGTAGAGCCCCTCGGACGCGCCTTTAGGGACGGCGTGTAACTGAGTGTCGTTACCGTTACACCTCCCTCGACTGCTCGAAGTGCTCGGTCGGGTGCGCGGCGGCTCCCGGCGTGCACTGCGCGCTTCGCCTCGTCTCGTCCTGCCCCGCCTCGCACCGCACCCGGCTTGGCTCATCCCCACATCGCATTGTCACGAGTAGTGCGGCGCAGGAGCCTCGCCGTCACCACATCACCATTGTGCACAGCTCTCTCTGCTGCCGGCTGCTTCGCTACCTGCTTGTTATCAAAATCAGTCACCCTCCTCAAACACACACACACACACACACTTGCACAGCACTCGCGCAGCAGGCTCACACAATATTGTCCCTGCTGTGCGTTGAAGTTTGCGCAACAGTCTGGCTGGGCTCTCAAGCCCAGTGGTAGGGAAGGGATGATGCACCACCGAGAGCCACAAGTTTGCACCAGTGTCTCGTGTCGCCATACCTTTGTTAAAAGGTTATTTAAACACTCAGAATGTGCAACTCTTCCCCATCCGCTTCCGCCCGACACACACACCACCCGCGCCCACGTCGTCGGCGCTGCACGTGTGTTTTCGACGGCGGCTCCAAAACTCATAAAGTATGGAAAGGACGGGGTAATAGGCACTCCCAAAACTTCAACACAGCAGGACGCCGGCTCCAAATGTGCTTTTCGTGGAACAGAACCACAAAATCGCATTAGGCTTTGCTATGCCATTCGCCCCGAAGCCCGTGCAAGCTCTGAGCCCGGCAGCATTACGACTTTCTGCTCTCATGTCGCTGACAACTTTCCCCCCGGGAGGCAGCAGGGCAGGGGGCGCGGGGTGGGGGCGAGGCGGGGCTCCAGGACGCAGGGGCCTGGAGGCGCAAGACGCGGGGCAAGGGGCCGGCCGCTGCTGCTGGTCAGCGCGGCCCTGAGGGAGATGATCATCGCGGTACGGTGCGGCCCTTGCATTGCTTCCTGAAGCCCCGGCGAAGAGTCCGGCCACCGTTCGGCGTGCGAGTCACAACTAACCCCCTCTACCCGAGGGGGCCGCCACTCCTGAAATCATGTGTACGCCCTCCCTGAAATCCTCCCGAAATCATTTGAAATCCACCTGCAATCATTAAATCATGCGTAATCTGCCAGCAAATTTTAGTCTGAAATCCTTAGAAGGTCATGTAAAAACCGCCGGAATCACGAAAAATCCGCCGGAATCTTGTGAAATCCGCCGAAATCCGGTAAAATCCGCTGAAATCATCTGTAATCCTTCAAATCAGACCTAATCTGCCGGCAGGTTTTAGCGTGAAATCTTCTAAAATAATAAGCGAAATCCGTGAAATCATGTGAAATCACGCAATCTTTGCAATCATGTGTACATCCAAAGAGAGAGTGGTGGCCCCCTCGCCTCTACCCCCCTCTACCCCCCTCTCCCCCACCCCCTCTACCTCCACTACCACCCTCCACTCCACCACCCTCTACCCCTCTACCACCCTCCACCACCCTCTACCACCCTCTCGCCTCCACCACCCTCCACCACCCTCTACCACCACCCTCTACCACCCTCCACGACCCTCTACCACCCTCTACCACCCTCTACCCTCCACCACCCTCTACCACCCCTACCCCTCCCCCTCTCCCGCCAAGCAGCAGCACGTCCCGCGCCGCGACACGCTCCTAATCATGCCGCCGCAATCCGAATAGTAAGACTCGTTAGGCGCCAAGTTTTCCATCGCTGCCGACGGAGGCGCACTACTACACAGAACTTGGCCGGAGGGAGCGTGACGTGACGTAGGCGCGGCAGCAGCGGCACGGCGCCGCGACGCGTGATGGGAATGCGACCCCCGCGACCCACGGCGGCCCCGTCCGTCACCCCCCTCCCCCCTCTCTCCCACCATCGCTCTCCGCTCCATCTTCATCGCCTTTCTGCTCATCGCCAAACGCTCTCTCGCCTCACAGCGCTTGTAGTCATGCATGCTGCTTCTCCCCCTCCTATACCGTCCATCTTTTTTCTACCCCCCTCCCCCCTCGGCACGGCGCAACGCCCCAGCCCAGCATCCCGCAGACAACTCCCCCCCTCCCCCAACACCACCAGCACCTCGCCCTCGCCTTCTCTGCTGGCTCGCTAGTCAAAGGAGTACCATGCATCCGTGAGGAGGCAGCGGCCCATTGAAAAACAGAGAAAGGAGCTGCGGCGTGGGGCAAGACGGGCTGCGCTCGCCGAGCCGGCCGCGGGCGGGGCGGGGTGGAGCAGGGCGGGGCGGGCCCCCGCATGCTGCGGTCCCCATCCACCCGGTGGACCGTATGGCCACGGTTCTCCCACGCTGGCACTCTGCTAAAGTCACCTTTCGCCACTACTGGGCTGCCCTCTCGGACGCACCCGAAAGGCGGAAGACCTCTTAGGTCGTCGTGGGTCGCAGAAGCCGTACCGTGACCATGGTCGGGCGGTGCACGGACCCTCCCGTGGGAGGGGACAGAGGAACAGAGGGCGAGTTGTAATCCAGACGAAATGTCGTGAAAATCACCCTGGAAGCCAAGCGAGGAAGCGAACGAGAGGTGAGAGGCTGCCGACGGAAAAATGAGAAAAAGGACACACGTTAAAAGCAAAAGAAAAGTGGTGTAGGTGTAGATTGAAAGATGATACGTGAAAGGGGGGTAAAAGGAAGTCAGATAAAAGCAGGAAGGGGTAGATAAGGAAAGAAATGAAATGAACTTGGGACAGAGGGAGGGAGGGGTGATACGACAAGGAAGAAATAGAAAGGGAGGGAGAGAGAGAGAGGTGTTGGACCAGCAGCAGTCTGCGGCGAGGTGGTCCAGCCAGGCCACTGCGGCCACTGCCCTGTTGGCTCGGGCCTGGCGTGGCGTGGTCGGCCGCCCGTCTGTCTTCCCTTTCAGCCGCTACGCCTCGCCACTCCGCGCGCCGCTCGCACGGAGGACTTCCGCTCTGTCCAAGTGGCACGGCCACGAAAATTAAATCGACAAAGAAAAGGGGGAAGGGGTGACGGGAGGCTGGGAGAGGATTGAAAGCAGGGATTGGGCGCTAAAAGAGATGGCTTTTCACGCTTGCGCGCCCACAGTGCCCACCACAGATGAAACGAAATGTATTGTACTGGGTGCGGCGGGGTCGGCCTCTCCGAGCAAAGGGCATCGCACACGACATACCACAGACGTTTATACACATTCATTTTTATTTATTTTTAAGATCACAGAAAAAAATGTGCCGAGCACTCTGCACCTGCTGTTGGGTGGTTTGGGCCGCCGTTCACGTTCACGCTCTTCACCCAACGTAGTCACAAGTCATGCTGCCGCGCGGACTGCTTGCATTTTCATCTCAACGCACCTCGCTCCGAACTGACACTCCATCCAGCAAAGCGATTGGCCGACTGCGACGAGGAGGGTGTGGGGAGGGAGGGGGGATGGAAGTCGATCTCCGCCCGTCCTGACGGTACTTGATGAGTCTGCTGCTGATCCCAATCCCAGATACATCACCGCTCACTACCACGCCCGAAGGCTGCCGGCCCCAGCGGTCCAGGGCCTTGCAATGGCGCCGTGTGTGTGCGGGGAGGGGGTGGATGTGTGTGTGTGTGTGTGTGTGTTTTGTGCGTGTCTCCGCCTGCGTGTGCGTAAGTGGGGACCAACCGGAGTGGGGGGGGGGGGCTACTATCTGCGCTGGCAGCCAAAGCCCTAGGGCCACTCGGCTCGGTGCAGGGAGGGGCGGGTACACACGCTACCTTACTCATATCGGCTTGGCTCGCCAGGAACAACAGCCCGGAGCCGAGACCGGAGCCCAGGCTGGAGCTCAGGCTGGAGCGCAGGCTGGAGCGCAGGCTGGTGTCGATGCTGGAGCGCAGGCTGGTGTCGATGCTGGAGCGCAGGCTGCCGTCCAGGCTGGAGCCCTCGCCCGTCCGCTCCGCCCGCGCAGTACACGTGCCGTGCAGCGGTTCGAGGCCCCCGGGGGCTGGTGGTGGTACCAGGTGGTACTCGAGCTGCGGAAGCCGCTGAGTGGCGATGCTGTGTTTCCCCCTGTTCCCCCCCGAGACGCCCTGGACTCGCCCTCCGCTACCTCGACCCAACTTTTAATTACCCTCCGTCGGGCTCCTCGGCACACTCCAGCCGGTCGCCTTATGCGGCGAGCTCCAGATGGACTCGGTGCTGGCCGCCGTGCAACTCAAGGACAACCTCCCCTCCCCACCTTCGCTCTACATCCCGCGGGCGCCCTCCCTCCCCCTCCCACACCTGTTCCGCCCCGACCTCACCCTTTTACTGCGGTCTCAAGTCATTCTCGCCGTACACATCGCGGATGGAGTGCTTCTCGGCGGAGCGCTCGCCGTCGGAGGCGCCGCAGGCTGCGCGCGAGCCAAGGTGGTGTTGCTTTATTTAGGCAGCCGTGCTGGCGGCGCCGCGTGGACATGCCGGAGTGGCGAAGGGTCGGGCTGCCCATAACTCCTCACGGAGGCCCTGCTGGTGCGCTGGCGCACCGGCACTATTTAAAACAGCTCCGGCGTGGGTACCTTTTGCGAAAAGCGGGCCACCCGAACGGCATGATGGTGGGTTCAACTTCTTCTCTGAGAGTGGCTCAAACATGCATGATGAAACCCGTTTGCATGAATATAACATTTAGGAGTTTCACTCGCCTTAACGAGCTTCTCTTTTTCTTTCCGACTCGCCCCCATTTCCATGGCGATCCCTCAGTCTTCCCCGTTCCGCTTTCCCGCCCGCCCTGCCCGCTTCGCCCGCTTCGCCCCTTCCACACCATGCACTCCAAGCACTGCCGCGCCCCCGCTCCCAGCGCCCCAGGGGATCCCTCGAGGGGACACCTTGCTCTCACGGTCCCCGGTCCCCTCCCCATCGGGTTGGTCTCCGTCGGGTCGTGGGGTGCCCCCATGAGTACCCCGTCGGGGGCCCTCTAGATTCCTATTATTGACGCTCCCTGCAGGGTCCCCGCTCGTCCCCGCGCCCCCGCGGGGGTCCCCATTGGTCTGGATGAAGCCTCTCGAGACGTTCATCAAGCTTGGCGCCAGACGGACTGGGTGTTGGTGGAAGTGGAGAAAAGAGAGGAGGAGAAGGAGAGAGTGAGAGGGAGGAAAGTTGAAACAGAATTGAAATCAGCGCTCATTTATTTTTTCCAAACGTGGAAAAAAGGTGTCGGAGTATCGGAAATCTCTTCCTCTCAAAAAAGTACAATTATCGATAATTTTTCAGTAAAAAAACTT
The DNA here is from genome assembly GCF_000697945.3 of Frankliniella occidentalis. NCBI lineage: Eukaryota > Metazoa > Arthropoda > Insecta > Thysanoptera > Thripidae > Frankliniella > Frankliniella occidentalis. The sequence continues at coordinate 203,509 of NW_026267192.1, read as the reverse complement.
AAACAATTTTGTGTAAAATTGTCACTAATTTATTAAAATGATCCTATTTTTAGTCATGCAGTCACCACAAATACTTTTTAGCACTAGAGGTTTGCAAGAATGTGTTGTTCACTCATATTTTTTATCACCCAGCATTCGGCACGAATCACTTAGGAACGTAGCTCATGCTACCGAGTAGTCGTCCAGAAAGTACGTTCGTTTTCTCAGATGCATGCGGCAAGTTCCGGGAGCTTGACGCCTGCGAAACTCTAGGTAGGCCAACCCGCAGTGCCCCCATGCACTGCAGGGAAGATGTTGCCTACCCAACAGGCGCTATAAGTACATCCAGAGGCTTAACTTGGCAGTTTCTTAACGAAGCTACAGCTAAAGATTTTTACTAACAGTGACAGTAAATTTGTTTTTCACAGGTTCAAAATTGAACGCAGCCAAATTTATTAGTAAAGGAACTGAATTATACTTTTACTCCCTCATAAAGCCGCATATGTTGTAAAAGTGTGTCACGAAAATGCCTTGACTATGGCATTTAAAGATTCAAAAGGCGCGAAAAGTTTAGGGCTAGAAGTTTTGTTGCATTTCTAGAGGCACTAAATTATTAGTGCTTGTATTTGTTGGTGCGACGTTCTACCTTTGTAAAGAGCAGATATTGCTCTCCATACTAGCAACTGACAACCTAAGAAACGAACACGACAAATAAAAGCGTTTTGGAGGTGAGTTAGTAAGAGATTATCATTAAAATCTTAGAGGGGGGATGTAAATCTTTCGTGCCACTTTTTCTG
>NW_026267192.1:201423-202398 GCF_000697945.3 Frankliniella occidentalis | reverse complement strand
GCCGGGGGCGGGCGGGTAAACATTCAGCTCAAGTATTTCATCTCGGTGGCTCAGTAGGGGAGGGGTCGGGTGCCGGAGGTGCTTTGCTTTAAGAGAGCGGGGACAGCACAGGGGCGACATGCATGCGCATGTTTGTTTATCGCCCTGGCCTTTATTAGGAAGAACGAGAAGTGAAAATGTTTTTGTTTTTTTAAATTTATGAGAAACTACTTACTTAATTCCCTAACACTAGGCCCTCTATCAGATCTTCAAAAGGCGGAACTATGCTCAGACGGGACGGGCATGTGTTCTCGATATCATCATACGTACGTGGAGGTTGGTGGCCTACCATCAAAAATCCCGGCTTTCATGGACCCGCTCAAGGGAAAGCGAATGTGTTATTAGGTATTTGATGCTGCTTCATATTTCGGGAGTGACAGCGACACGTGTCGGGGTCGGGGTTCAACTGTACTACACGGTTATTGTGCTCTTCACGGGTTTCATTTAAAAAGAACCGCGCCCCAGTCTGTCTGGAGTTTCCAGAGCCATCTCCAAGACGTTACGTGCGTTCTTGATGGCAGGGTAGTGATTTCCCCGGGGCTGCATATGCCAATGACAGGGACAGGCAGGGACAAGGGGACGGGTTCTAGTCTGCGTGTGTGTGTGTGTGTGTGTGTGCGCGTACGTGCGCCAGGGGGGAAGGGGAGGGGGTGTATGTGTAATTCATGTTAACGACTAGAAGCCCGGCTGATGCGGTTAGCCCCTTGCAAGGCTGGAAGAACGCAGTCGTACCAACAGGCCAAAAGGGGCAGGCGCGGGCAGGGGAGGGGGCCCGCGATGAACTGCGCCATGCTGGGAGGGGAGAAGGGGGTGGAGAGGGGCTCGGTGTACAGCCCCAGCCCTTCGCTACCACTCCCCCGTTGCCGTGTCCGTTTGGTGAAATACTGCACCGCGCGTAACGCTTCCGGTCGGAATTTCCTCTTTTCTGCTTCTGAC
>NW_026267192.1:199720-201299 GCF_000697945.3 Frankliniella occidentalis | reverse complement strand
CACCTCCGCCCCGCCACGCCCCATCTCCCGGCCGTGCTGCACAATGGGGCCATTTCCCGGCCTTGCGGGTCGTTGCGAGGCCCGCGGGGCCCGGCCCGGCCCGCTCGCTGGGGGGCGTGCTCGCTGGCGTGGAGCTTGGGGGCGCGGGCGGGCCGGGGCGGGCCGGCCGCCAGAGAGGCGTATCTGTCTACGGCAACGTCGTGCTGTGCGGGGCAGCCGGGGCAGGCGCGGTAATATAAAACCCGTCAACCGCATCCACTCGCACCTTTTGCTGTCGCTCACCTGCTTTTCTCTCTCTCTCTCTCTCTCTCTCTCTCTCTCTCTCTCCCCCCTCCCTCCCTCCCTCCTCTCTTTTACACGCCCTCCCTCCACCGGTCATGAAAGCCTCTAGCCTAGCCGAAGTGGAGGGCCGTGGAGGGCCGCGGGGAGCCTCGACCTTCGCTATTCGCCTGTCCTGACCTCCCTCCTGGGCTCCCTGCACGGCTCGCTCCCGGGCCTCGCGACCTTCACGCTGCACACACACCTGCTCTGACGACCGCGCGACGCCCCATCAGGGAAGCGTTACTCACGGTTACTCACTGCCGCGGAGGGGGCGGCCGCGGTCCCGGACCACCCCGTCCGGCCTCGGCACTGGAGGAGGACGGTGAGGACGCCGTGAGCTTTGGGCGGTGATGTCTGTTGACCGGGACGGTGTATATCGAAAACACTGAGCTACATTGTAACGTCGTGTCCGCAGTTCGCCACAGTGTCCGACTAGGGCCGTGCTTTTTGCTACATCGGACTGACCAGGACAGTCTCTGTGAAACCGTCCATGGTAAACCGATGGCACTGCCGAGCCAGACGCTGCTGCTTTGGACTTCCCTCTGCCTCAGCCAGCTTCGGAGAAGGGAGGGGTCGGAGAGAGAGAGAGAGAGAGAGAGAGAGAAGGCGGCGGCGGCGGCGGCGAACGGCCATCGGAAAGTTACGAGAGAGCTGAGAAACTCCGCTCCCCCTTCTCTCAGTCGGCTCCAGCGGCGGGGTGGACATTCCTTGGAAGTCTTTTGCTTGGGGAGAAGGGGGGAGGAAGGGGGAGGGGGAAAACGAGTATTGACCAGTAGCAAAGGCGAGCCAATGCTACTGTTGTACATATTGGGGTATAAAATGGAGATAAAGACAAACGCACACTAACGTACAAGAAGACAGACGTCATCGCACTTGCAATGCGGTGTATTTCTCTTTACACGTCTCATTTCGTTTCCCGTGACTCGGCCATATAACGCCGTTTACTGCAAGTCTCAAGTCCCAAGTACACCACAGAACGGCCCTGCTAAGTTCATGCCCCATCTCCACCCCTAACTTTCAACGACACGTAGTACTTGAAAGGTTGGGTTCTGCTCTTAGTGCGTTCGAGTTTTAACGCCTCGGCCCAGCAGGCTCTTCTTGGAGTGCCAGGGTCCAGGCGAGGAGAGTCGGAAATATATTAGTACGTCGGTGACATCTTATATACTTCCGAACGTACGGTCTTTTCCTTTTTCTTGAATTGTGAACTTTCAAAAACATAACTTTTCTAAAATTCTTGCGGATCCAGGAGGGTTTGCAG
>NW_026267192.1:190258-193775 GCF_000697945.3 Frankliniella occidentalis | reverse complement strand
CACCTTCCGACTGTCGCTGTGATCCCTTCTTGTGGAGCGTACCTAGAACACTCGAATACGCTCGGCATGTCGTCCGTTACCCCCCCCCCCTTTTCCTCCCCCCGGGCGTCCCGGGACCACGAGGTGCGCCCTATCATCAGCGCGGGCCTCTTCAAAGCAAGGGGCACGGCCCCCTGATGTGCAGCCCTTATCGGCAGCAGACACCTCTGCCCCCCCTCCCCCTACAACAAGTTGCCAGCGATGATAGCGGATGACTCGCCTGGTGGAGCGCCCCTTCCGCCCCCCCCTCCTTTTCCCTACTTCGCCTTGCCACGCCCTCGATCACTCTCACACCTGACTTGCCACTTCGGCCCCGGCGCCACTCATACGCGATTACAAGGTGGGGAGGTGACGTACATCGCTGAAAATGAGACAAATTCAACAGAAACGCCGCGGGCTTTTCACCTAGAATCAACAGAAACGCCGCGGGCTTTTCACCTAGAATAAGGCAATACCTTCATGGTGGAGTAACATGCATGGGTGTGGCAAAGAGACGTTCTTGAACCTTGCTTCACACTCAAATGCAGCCACTGGTATCCATACCTATACCTGGAATTAGTGTGTGCAAAATTAGAAAAAAAAAAAAAACTTTGACGATGCGCACAAAAATTATGTACCCTGCCGTTTAGTGTTAGAGCGTAAACTATTCTTTAGTGGCGTAGAGAACGCTCAGGCGCCACATCATGCCGTCACGACCTACATGCGTCGTGGAGAATTTTCATCGTCATCACAGTTTTTATTGAAAAAGTGATGTATCGGTTTTGATCCATGAAAATGGTGCGTTGTGCTACATCCTACGCACTCCAAAGGTTTAAAAACAATCAATCACGAACCGATCTATAAAGCATAGAAGGACACAAATTTAAGACTATAGTGCTGTGTTGTAATTTTCACCTGTGTTAATTAATGTTTGTCGTTAAATAATGTTTTGTGAGGTCTACGAGAGAGTCCTAAAGCTGAAATAAACTGTTAGCCAGCTTTAATCGCCTCTATTCTACCTGGCTTTCGTTTTTTCTTCGTTTTTTGCTTGGTTGCAATCCGGTGGCTTAGAGAGGGGGGAGACTGTGATGCTCGCTGTGAGGGTAAAGCGTAAGGAGCCTCAATGTCTCACTCACTCAGCCTCACTCACGGTTCCCAAGTCTTAAATATACAGGGTGGTCCACAGGACCCTTCCCTTTATTTTGCTTATACCGTACCGGATGCAGGCGTGCGGCTGGGTTGCATACTCGCATGGGACCGTAAGGCGCAACGTGGAGCTAGGGTGGGCAAGGCCGCCCGCCTGCATGCGGTACAGTATAAGCAAGATAAATGAAGGGGTCTGTGGACCACCCTGTATTGTTTGCTGGTCCAGTGCTTTGTTTTCCTTTTCCCTATTGAGAGTTATAGAGCTACCTGACACTCTCTCACATTACTTTAGTATGGTAGGTGTTTTAAAGTGTCATCTGCTCAAAACTCTAATAAAGTAAATTCATTAACCTAACGCAAGGAAAATGTTCTCCGTGTTCCTTCAGTCCTTGAACATGAATCGTACTGCAGCTCTCTTTTCCTGTGAGGTGGCGCTGTCTCTGCGAGCAGCAGAGGAGCGAGGGCCGTTAATTGATCGCACCACGACCGTTTCTATCGGCTGGCCTGGCGCGGCGGGACGGGACGGGACGGGGCGGCGCTAAACGAACCCGACTTCCTTTCCCGGCTCGCTGCTTTTTCAGCTCGTCTCGGCCTCGGCTCACCGATGAGTCGGGCGGCGCTCGCGCGCGTTCAACACAGAGCCGGCCCCGAGCAGGGGGATGAAGCTCCTGCTAACGAGAGGGACACAGATACGGCAACTTCCTTTCCTTGTTTTTCTGTCCTGAAAGGAGGTCGTGTGGCAGCGAGACCGCGCGAGAGCCGGTCGCTGGTCCCCTGGCTGGGCCAGCCGGGCGCGCGGGGCCCCGTGCGGGTAGGCCGGCCGCCCTCACGGCCGTGCGGCGGGCTGGCCTGGCCGCCCTGGTCGGGCGCGCGGTGCGCTCGCCTCTCCCGCCCAACAGGGCCGACAGGCGCAGCGGGTGGCGCCAGCGCTGGCGGCCAGTGGCTCGCGGAGCCGGCGGTAAATCACACCGTGTCATGACACGACTTCATTTTCGAGCAACAAGCAATAACAAACCATTGCGCTCGCTTCACTTTTCAAACCAGAGTATAGTCGGCGTGGGGCTGGATAGATGCACATCGTTGCAGGGTTACCTACTTTTTTTTTAGCAAGAGTTACCCATACCCACCAAAGTGAATAATATCTTTCTCCTCTTCCTTCTCCTCGGCCCATCCCAATACACGTAATATCTTCTTTCATGGGTCGGTTCTTGTCGGTTCCTGTACGGAAACTTGTTCTTTTTCTTCCGATAGGCGGACATGTTGTGGGCAGACCGCGCGCGCACACACACACACACACACACACACACACACGCTGGAGGTGGGCCTGGCCCCTTCCCGGCGTGAACAGGCGCTGTAGAGCTTTGTAACGCGAAGACCCCCGGAGCCGCTGGCCCCACTACCGCTCGCGCCCCTGGCCTAGCTCTCGGGCGCCACGCCCGAGCAGCCCGGGCTACGGTCCACGAACGGCCTTTGGCGGCGCTGCCCCGCCGCACCCCGCCACACCCCGCCCCGCCTTGCCAATAAAGGTCCGAGCACAGCCGATCGGGCTTGATGCCTCGTCCCGTTTGTCCCGTTTGTTATTTTTCTCCGGTCTGCCTATAATCTCTCTCAAGGTCCAGCGTGAGCATCGCCGCGCGCCCGTCTTATAAGGAGGAACACCCTAGAAAACATCGTGGACAAAAGAAATGCACTGCAAAAGTCTCTTCATACAGATCTTGAATTTATAAACATGTATAAGAAAATATTTGCTGTTTACTTCCGGAAAGATTCATCAACGTTTTCAAGTTTGGACTGTAAAACATAAATTAACCCAGTTTTGCCCCCCTCCACCCCATATCAGCCCACTAAATCCCTTTTACGAAAAAAGTAAACCAAACTTTAGGATGTTTCATATGAAGCTGTCGGAGTTTAACATGACTCCGACCAGTGTACCGGGGGTACAGTGACTCTCTCGGTTTTGCCCCTTTGCTGCTTTTCCGCGGGAAACAATTTGGCCTGATGAAAGCGAAGCACGCAGCTTCTACCCGAACTCTCACCTACTTCCATTTGTCTTCCGCTGCTATGTTCGAAACGCAGTTAGTCTGCTCCACTCTCTCTCTCCCTTCCCCTCTCCCCCTCTCCCCCCTTTCTGTCTTCCCGGGACCAGCTCTGCACAGCCTATCACATCATCTCCACTTGCGGACTACAAAAAGCACAATGCGGCTTGGTGAAATAATTAATTTACGAGCTGCTTTTTGCCCTTTTCGGACCAGTGGAAAAGAGGGACCGGTTGCGGCCAGGTCGTGTCTGGTCCAAACACTGCCCTCCCATTTTTTGATAAAAACGCCTACAGTTGTTGAAAAATAAGTATATT
>NW_026267192.1:186793-190208 GCF_000697945.3 Frankliniella occidentalis | reverse complement strand
CCCAATGGAACAGGATCATGACTGTGAATAGCCGTGCAGTTAGTCTTCTAGGGAATGCATGATAATAATTCTGTTTTCGCGGACAAGCAGACTCCTCTCGTGGCTGTTCTGTGTCAGGGTCACGAGAAAGTCTCTTCCATCGCTGGTGGCCTGGTGCCGGGGCTGGAGCCGCGGCGCGGCGGCGCTGCAGTGGCTGTGCCTACTCCTACCCCCACCCCCCCACCAACATTCCAGCGAGCGGCCGCATGTCCTTGCTGTGCACGGCGAACTTGCCCCTCGCCCTCTCTATCCCCCCACAATCCCTCCCTCCGCACAAACTGGCACCGCTTTCAGGACGTGCTCCTTTGCTTTATAATCACATGATGTGGGGTCACACAACTACTGTGCTGCTGTATAATGGGCCGGGCAATCGGCGGACCCGAATAAGCGCCCCTCTGCTGGGGCTGCCATGACAAATTGAGCGCAACGATGTTACGCCAGGTTAGCATGGCAGCCTGGGGCCGAGTTGCGATAGGCCGGATGGCCACTTGTGCGTCTCTTTTGCAACAAAACAAAAACAAAACCCACGCTCTTCCGCCAAACCTTTTTTGCTCCACTTCCCTGCACGGGTGACTTAATTCGCCCGGAAGTAGAACCGTGCGCCTGCCGGCGGTAATCATGCTCCAATAAACCCGGAATCTCACTATGCGGACTTACTCACAGCTCTTGTTGACTCACAGTGCGTGACTTTCTACAAAAATGTCTGTCAAAACTAAGACGGAAAGTAGTCACTCACCGCTTCATTCAAAATTTGAAAGTGAGCTTATATAAGCTTCATTATTAGCTACTTTCACGAGTATTCTCACTTAAATGTACGATGCACGTATTTAAGATATTCCACCATAAACAAACATTCCAAGGAATCATATGGAAGTTTTTGAGAAATGAATCCTCTTATCCGACAGAGACGCTGTATGTACCAACTAACAAGTCCTTTGCCAAGCGAAGGCCCTTCCCTACTTTCACTAACGCTTCTTTTCCAATAAGGAAGTCTCAAACAGACTTAATTTTTTTTCCGTTTGCCATTTTATTTGGGGGGTAAAACTCACGGTTTTGTTTGTGTGCAGACAGACAACAGGTGTTGTCTGTTGTCATACCACACAGAGACATACAGTCAGACGGTTGATGCAGCTTTTTCAAAGCAGAAGAGTGGTCTGAAAATTACAATGGGTAAAGGGAAAGTAATTAAAGCCACTCTAATTGCAGTGATAACAATGGCGACACAAACACATAATTTCGACGACAGAACGTTGCAACTGCATACAAATCATTCCAGCCTCACTTTGCTCCCACTGCGACTGTTGTCAAGGAGGGTCAGGATGTGAGGACGAAGCCACGCCGTTGTCAAGGTGAGGCATGTGCAGAAAAATCTGCTGGACCGGGGAAAATTAGACTCTAAGCCCGGCGCGAGGCGGGGGAGGAAAAAATACCGTCGGCATGAACAACATGGATAACATTACGTGTGAGAGACAAAACCAAGTTACAGACAAAGAGGCGCTGCGCTGCGCAGCACGTTTGCACAAAGCGATTGGGGGAAGGGAGGACAAGAGAGGAAAAACCGCGGGAGTTGTCTGTAACGCAGACAGACGCCGCGGCGGTCTCCCCCGCCCTACAAGTAGCACATGAAGTGTATGTGTCCCCCAGTCCCGCCCAGTGACCCTGAGGCGAGGCCCGCCCTGCCTGCCAGGCAGTGCCTGGCCGTAAGCTACGGTGGGCTTAGCCTTTTTACTTTTTCTTTGGGGTCCAGTAATACATGTTCATGGCCAGGCGCGGGGTGGCCTCTCGCTTCGAGCAAGCACTGCTAGTAGAATGCCAGCGATTCGGAAGCGGCTCGCCCATGCGTTGGCCCCGGTCCAAGGGTGACATTATTTCACCCCGAGACGAGAGGGCGGGCGGGGCGGAGCGGGCGCGGCCTGCGTTGGTCCGCGAAGAGCCGGCCAGTATCAGCTGGCACTTTGGTGTGAAAACTCTTATTGGGCACCGCGCCCTACAGAGCGCCGTAACTAGGCTATAAAAATTCGGTAAATACACTCTCTTCCAAAAATTTTGTTGTCTTCCCTTCTATTTAACTCTCGAGTCTACCAAAAATGTTTTCTGACATGCTGACCGATAAAAGTAGTGTGAAATATCCTTCGTCAATGTGTATAATTTATAGCAAATGCGGTGCAAAAAATCTCGTTAGTTTCTAGCACTTACCAATGATCTTTTACAAAGAGTTTCTGTGTCCCCACGAACTTTTTCAGCTTGTTGGTGTTAGTGGTTCTCGTCGCCCTTCCCATCACCCATCACTCATTCCGAAATTCACCTCTCTCCATCAATAGCGCCGATTGCATTTTATTTCCTGTTTAATCATTATGCAAAGATGAAGGATTCGTAAATGGTGTAGGCAGAGGAGGTTTCTCGTGCCATTAGCTTGGAGGTATGCGCAGGCCAAGTCAAGAAGTGGCCTGCTCTGATTGGATGCTGCAAATTGATTTCCGGAGGGTTGTTTGTTTGTAGGGCGCCGACAGTCAGATTAAGGTGGCACTGTTCTAGCTCGGCCGGATGTGAGGAGGGTGGGAAGGGGGGTGGGAGCGGATTGGTGGCAGGGGTTGGTGAAGTATTGGTGGCTGGGATGGGTTGGGATGGGCGAGGACGCGAGTGGTCCGGACGGGGGGAGGGGGGAAGGGATAGAGCGACCCATTGCTGTTTGGATGCTCAAATGTTTACAAGAGAATCGGCCAACAGAGGGGAAAGGGCGTCGAGGAAGAGTGGGGAGGGGGTGGAGGGGAGCGGTTGAGTGTGAGGCCATGTGCGCGGGTTGTGAGTGGAGAGTGAAGGGCAAGGGGGCGGGGGAGCGGAGGGAAGGTCGTGGCAAATTGGTGGGACCGCGCGAAGGCCGCGGGAGGCCACACATATTATCGCGGATCCACGCGGTGACACCCTCTCATTCCAGAGGCGCACACAAAAAATACTACACAGCGCACCACTCCACTCACACACTCAGTCCCACGCCCAGAGAGAGAGAGAGAGAGAGAGAGAGAGAGAGAGAGAGAGAGAGAGAGAGAGAGAGAGAGAGACGCGCGTGTTCCACACGCACGCCCGGATGAGGCACGGTGCAGGATGAGTAGCAGTAGGGTTTTCCCTGGTTTTCCCGGTAGTTCCGTCATATTGTCCCCGCTGCTGGTCCGCACCGCCACCACCCTGCGCCGAGAGGCGAGGCGGCAGTCGCCTCCCTTCGTAATCTACGCGGAACCATCTCATTTCCTGGGCGCGCGCTGGCGCCGCTGTCTCTTTGTCTCCTTCCCGTCTCCGGAGGGTATTCTTCACACCTCGTCCGCCCCGGCCGCCCCGGCCCAGTCGTCACCGCAGCGTCGTGTCGCACGCCGCCCATCAT
>NW_026267192.1:175681-176009 GCF_000697945.3 Frankliniella occidentalis | reverse complement strand
CGAACAAAGACACTCGTGCAGTTTTATCGTGCATTTGAGTTCTGACACCTAATTACTCTTATTCGCAATAGGTGACGAAAAGTTCGCTTTTCACCTACGGACAGTTCGTATTTTCGACTTTACCAACACTGATCGTCAAATCCAAAAAAACGAACTGTTCGTAAGGAATTTTATCGTGAAATTACGAAAGCTGCCAAGAGTGTATTCCGCACGCTGCATATAGAACATTGTTGTTAGGACGCATCGAATTGGAAAAGTTTGAAGTTTACAAACGTATTTTGCAAAATTTTGGCAACAAAGTCTTGCTTCTAGTAGGAAATCAAATCAA
>NW_026267192.1:173604-175097 GCF_000697945.3 Frankliniella occidentalis | reverse complement strand
CCCTCCCCCGGGGGGGGGTGAAGGTCTTTCTGCGGCTGACAGTATCATGCCTGCACCCTGCGCAGTACTGTACAATGCCACCCCTGTTTAGCCGCTGTCCCGCCCCCTGCCCTCTTACTGAGCCCGTGATGAAAAACCCTTGACACAACCACACGCGGCAGTAGTACAGCTCCGCACTGCAGGTGTCGCCTGTCCTCCTCGTCAAACTCAGCAGCAGCACTTCGTACCCGTGGAAATTAAATTATCACTTTTTAGGGGAGAAACGTTCACCACACCAAGGGTCAACGAACGAAAAAACAAACAAACAAACAAACAAACAAACAAACAAACAATCAAATAAAAAACAAACACACAAACAACGCACACAACTCTCACTCACACAACACACACAACACAGAATTTCAGGGTGAGTTAAGGTGGATACATAGTTCCTTGAATGCGAGCGCAATTCCCACGCCAGGCGTGATGAAAGTCGGTTCCTGATTGGCTGCGTGCAGCTTATGAAGCGCGAAAATCACGCCTGGCGTGAACATCACGCTTGCGTTTCGTGAGCTCTGTATCCACACTTACTTTTGAAGGCTTGGCACCGCAGTACGTTTGACCCAGAGCCCAGAGCCGATAACCAAACAGCCCGGGGCCAGCTCCCGCCTCGGCCCGCCATTAGCCCTCCCGCCTCGGCCCGACCGCTCGGCCCTGCTCTGCCCGCGACGCGGCCGCGGGGTACGGCCACCGCGGACGGACCCGAGCGATTTTCAGTGACTTATGGACGCAGAAGGGAAAAAAATAGCAGGTCTCGGTGTGAAAGGTGTGTACACTCTTTTAGTTCATTTACGGAGAGTGGTCTTTCACATTGCGAAAAACTGGGTTTGTGATGTACAAATGATGTGGAACACCCATATTACGAACGGAATTCCTTCGTATTACAACAAATCCCTGGTACGTTACGAAGAGCATTTCTTTGCAAGAAATTTACAGTGTATGTCATATATCTGTTCCTCGTCGTGCTGTGGCGCACCGCTCACCGCTGGGTGGCCGGCCGGGCCCCCCGCGGGGAGTGCGAGGATACGGCGTGGAGATACGGGAGAGGAGGACTCGGCGGGCTGGCCTGGAGGGGCCCGGGGGGCCGGCCGCGGCGGTCGGGAGGGGCAGCGAGGAGGAGAAAGGGGTGAGCAGGAGCCGCCGGATTTTCATAGCCGCATCCATCTTGAATCGCGCGCCCCCAAGAGCAGCCCCCCCGGCAGCGGACTCACAATGGATGGCGAGCCGCGAGGCTTTTCACGGCCAAAAAAACATGAGCAGTCGTGAGCCGTCGGGACGTAAGAAGGGCGGAGGGAGTAAGGTAGGGTTGGGGGGAGGGGGGACGATGCCACACGCGCCGTTATTGTATTAGGCGGCCCCAGCAGAGGTGCCGGTGACACTGAGTGATATGCCGCCGCGCGCTCCCTCCGCGCTAAAGACTCCGGAGCAGCACGGTTACTTCACCTTAACAGGCT
>NW_026267192.1:162155-166175 GCF_000697945.3 Frankliniella occidentalis | reverse complement strand
CCGCCCTGTCCCTGTCCGATGCAGGTGCAGTGCATACCTACGTAAGCTGTGTGCCCACGATGATAAAGTTTGCAACCGGCGTGTACATGTAAGTGCTCAATAACACAACGTTGCCCACTTTTAACACTCTAAACTGGTTGCCGTCTTATGAGGCTAAAATATTGGCGTCCTCTGAAGAAAGCCAACCAGTTTTCAGTAGAGTGTATGACTAAGTTTGATTGGATATTTGAATACGTACTAAAAAGGTTAAACAGTACAATTCAACACTGAGAAGTATGACGCGCGTTGAACACTTTAAAGTGTTTAAATTTACTGCTGAACACTACTTTAAAGTATTCATATTTCTAGTCCAATAACACCTAAGAGTGTGCACAATAAAGTTGAACAATTACCACGACCATGTACATGCCAGATGCACACTTTTGTTTTCAGTGGAAAATACTTCTTTCCCAGCCACGTCCAAACCTCGCAGAGAAGACAAGGAGAAAGAGACATGGAGGGTTTAAGGGATCAGAAAGAAACACAAGAGAAGAGATTCGCCGTTCATCGTGTGATGTGTTTGTAGAGGCAGGCCCAAACTAGCGGCCAGTGATGGTAGAGGATTAACCCAGTCTTCGGGGTCGCGCGCGGGCAACAAACCTACAGCGTCGCGTAGAGGCAAAGAGGCGGGCAAGGCGAGAACTGCGCGCTGCAACAGCAATTGTAGCTGTTCAGCCTGGACAAATATTGATTCTCCTCAATTCATTCAAGTCTACCGCCTCGCCCCGCACTTAGGGGCCAGGGCCTCGGCCAGGCCGCTCCTCCATCTTTGGCCCAACTTTCCCCCAGCTGTAGTCGTCGTTAAGAATTATTGACGAGAATCGGCCAGTTTTGAAGGGAAACCTTTGTATCGCCCTTCACGCCATCTGCCGGCGCCGGGCGGGGCCACGGCGAAGAGAGTTGTTTCCGCCGATTAAAGAGATAGAAGCTGCGCCCCGGAGTCGCGCCGTCACCACAGCGGCCCGCGCCACGGCGCCACGGCCCACGCTGATGAGAGTGACAGAGTGCAGTTTGTTGTTGGGAGACACGCTAGCCCCGCGCTATAGCCTCCAGTAGTGGGGCTGTCGGCCCGGCCGGAGCGGGCCTTTTCGACTTTCACTTGCTAATGAGCTCTTCGCTTTTGAGCTGGACCATCGCGATGCATCACTCTCTTTTTCCCCTCCGTCCCCAAGAGTTTCTTTGGTAATTCAAACGATGCACAGTGTGCTGTTTTTTCCATTTTGAGTTTGGTCCAAATGTAAAACAATAACTCATTTCTTTCTTATGTGCTCCTCGTCGAATAGAGTCCCCGCCATACCCTCGGTTTGTCATTTCATGCGGACGGCCTATGAGCTGCAGAACCGTTCCATTCTCCCCCTTGGAGTTCCTCATAGACGACCCCAGTGTCGGACGAGTCGTCCCGGACACACTATCGCGCAACAAGGGAAGCGTTCGCCTCATTGCCGGCAGCGACGCGACACAAGGCGGCGAGTGGTGCGAGTGATTGCCCGGGCGCCGGAAGCAGCGGAAGCAGCGCGAGCAGCGCGGCAAGGCGATAAGAATTCAAACGACTCTCGAACTTTATTGCTGCGGAGAAGGAATGTTATTATGAGTGTGAGCCCGGCCCTAGGCCCGGCCGGGCTGCAGCCGCTGTGCGTTATGAGGCGTGCTTTTTATTTCCTCCTTTTTTTTCTAAACGGGCACCCTGTCTTTTCTTGGCTCAAATAGTCTGAGTAAAGCCGTTTTTAAGTAACCTCCCGTAGTAATGCAGCCGCAATATTGACTAGTTTTTATATTGTGGTATACCTCAATAAAAAGGAAAAGCGTAATACCTTCGTCAAGACAAATATCGAATCATTGGAGCGTTTAAATAGATTTTAGACGCATTTCTGATAAATCTATTAAACATATCTGAAAAGGCATGATTGCATACCGTGCCATCTACCTTGGTTTTTTGGTGAGTGGTAGCAGCGAATTTTAGCCAAGCGCCATACTGTGCCACCCATCGTCTTTGCCCCTACCCCCTGGACTGATGAGAGAAGATGCTGTTTCTCGCTGCTTTGATTCCCCCGAGCCCGGATGGCCGGCGGTGTCTCCCCTGCCGCCGCGTCGTCTTTGCTGGCTGGTCACTGAGTTGTCAGAAGGGGTCGACGCGGACGGGGGTCAGGGTGCATTCCAATCACCGGGGTGGCCCTGCCGGCCCTGGCCCTGCCGGCCCCGCGCCTGTCTCTCTCCTCCGTCGGAGCCCCGGGCCAAATGTGCTGGCGGTGAGGGTGATGACTGTGACATAGGGGGTGGGTGGGTAGGGTCCGTGCCGCGCTGCGGGCCGGGCACGGCCGGGCGCGGACGGGGCGCAGGGCCTGCTCCCTCGCCCAAGGCTCTTGCCTGCCCCGCCGTGCCCTGCCGTGCCCCGCCCCGCACCCGCTAAGCCCGCGCACCCGCCGAGGGGCTCCAGACAGGTGCCGAATTTCGATCCCAGTCGTCTGGGCGATGGGGTGCCTGGGTGCAGCCGCGGGCGACAGATCCTCCCACGCTGCAGTCTGAAGGGGGTTATGACGGTTCCTAGTCGGAGGCAGAGTGACCTATACCAATATTTACACCGCAAAATGTTGTTTCCATTCATGTTGTGTGCAGACTGTTCAAAGTCGTTGGGGTTCTTTTCATAAATGATTTCGTGTGTGTGCCTTTGAATCGTCCATAAAGTACGTGTCCGTTTTTTCTCACGTCAGATTTATTCGGCTCGGCAAAATAAAAGTAAATACAAAGTAAAGACCTCCGTCCCGGCATACTCGCAAGGGGTGTGCAAGTGGGCCTTGCTTGACCAAAATAACCGTTCACGTGCAAGACAGTAAAGTCTCACATCCTTGCCTTGGTGCTGCCCGAGCCGGCATTCTGCAAGGCTTGCACTTTAGCAGTCAGTCGCCCTACGCATACCTACAACAGCACTGAGAAAAAAAAATCTGTCCCAGCACTATACGTTTAGTCCCCAGATCGACGTTTTTTCGTTGCACTATACGTCTAGCGCTGGGAGCTAAACGTAGCATCCCAAGCAAAGAAAATTTAGAGCACAGCACTAAAACTCAATGGCAGGTCACTATCTCATTTTGAGCTGGGACAAAAGTCGGGAGCATTAGACGTACGATTAGTGCCTGGACAGAAATTTTTTTCTCAGTGAGCTCGGCGCCTGTGAGACTCAGGGTAGGCCACCCAGAAGAACACGCGTGCACTGCAGGAGAGATGTTGCCTACCAATCAGGCGCTATGAGAGCTTGCACGCAGAGTTGTTGAACTCGCCTCGGCAGGTTCGTCACGCTGAATGACGGACGTTTCTTTCTGAATGATCACCTAATGACAAGATCTCGGCGTTCAAAAAGACCATATATTGGTATTGGTAAGAGTAATATTATTATTTGACAATCGGTTAAAAAATTAGGCATTCAAAATGGAATGCCGTCATTCTTTTGGCAAAGAAAAGTGGTGACACGAGTTTTCAGTGAAACGTTTTTCTTTTGAGCCATTTCAAAAAAGTTTTTGCCTCTCCTCAAGGCGTTGTCAAGAAGTGCGTCCAGGAAGGCCCGGCCAAGTTTCTCTGCGGGCCACGTGCTGAAGGGGCCGGGGCCGGGCCGGGCCGGGGGCTGTCACATCTGCGGCCGTCTAAGACTGGAGATCCGTTCATTCCGCGTCGCCCCCGCCCTCGGCTGCCCTCGGCCGCCCTCGGCGCGCAACGCCGAGCCGCACGGCAATCCAATCTCTCCCTCTCGCTTCGACGCCACACTCGAGATTACATCCCGCGTCAGGAAAGGGGAAAGTTTGCGGCGCGCAGTTTGTTGTTGTGTTAAGATGATCATCGGGCCGCGCGCCGTCGTGGGGGGACGACGCGGACGACGGGCCGTCCCGGACGGGCGGACCGGAACAGAGGCGCAGGCCTGCTTACAAGATTTGCAGAGTCGTGGTAATTTTCACCGCCTTTGGTTAATCCTAATGTAATCTTAACGATCTTCTA
>NW_026267192.1:159690-161883 GCF_000697945.3 Frankliniella occidentalis | reverse complement strand
CCTTCTGCGTTCGTCTCAATGAAAATCCTGGCGCAGGCCTTGCGGGAATCCTCTTTGCTATTCTCAACGCTTCTCTCTCTCTCCCTCTCTCTCTCTCTCTCTCTCTCTCTCTCTGTCTCTCTCTCTCTCTCCTCCTCTCTCTCTCCCTCCCACTGTTTTGTGGCGCGATTCTCTATCTCGAGAATAGAGTCCCCTCTTCCCCTTTTGGCCTTGTCCTCAGGTATAACAGACCTTACTCCAATCCCCTCTCTTTGCACTCCTCACGTTCAAGAAGTATGACCTGTAAATGGGCAATGGACAAGTACAAAAACGTCGAAAATAAGTGGTAGTACAAATTGGGTACGCAAAAATTAAGTACGGAACATCATGGTGACATTCTGAACAAATTTACGCTAATATGGCCTTCTGATATCTCTGTGAGACACAGGCTGTTCCGTAATCAAATAATAAACAGATTGTTTCATACTGTCCATTCTTAAGCCTGGAACGACTATTGTCACCACCTCGGTCACCACTGCTTATCGTGTATCGTGAATTCAAGTTGCACTAGCAGTTTCTTTTAGCACGATTGGACCGGCAGTAAGTTCCTAAAATAAAAGACACGGCTCTTCCTCCAAAGGTGTTAAAATTGAGTGTCTTTACCAAGGCATCAGAGAACCCGAATACCCGCAAATCTCACGGTTATAGGTGTTTTAGAAATGCAGCATAATTTTGAGATAGAGTCTGCAGCACCCTTTCACTCTCCAGAAATGGCACAGTCAAACACTGTGTTTCCAAGCAAAGGACGATGGTAACGGCGTAAGGCTTTGCCGTTTTCGTCTAACATGCAGACATCACAGTGCACCGGGAGGATTAAGGCTACTCCATCACGGTAGGTTTCTCATTCGAGGGATGGAGTAATGTGTTTACCCGAAGTGTGTGCCAAGAGGAGCGAAAAAGTACATCAAACGAAAATTTGCATTCATCTGCATGGCTGTTGGTCGAGTCCGCCAATTATTCATTCAGCAGCCGGCGGGATCGCTTTTGCGGATTGCTGCCCTGCCGAGCCCCGTCCTATTTTCCCCTTTTTCTTTCCTTTCTTCTTTGCCCTTTGTTTATCTACGTTCTCACTTCAGCCTCTGGGCCGCCGGGCGCACCCTTTGGTTCTCCCTTTCCGCAAGTAATCATGATGGCATCAAGCGCGACAGTCCTCGTCCCCAGCGTCGCTGGTGCTCAACAACTTTATCAAAAATAAAGCACAGCCTCATCTACGGACTCACAGAGGGCCCGCGTGGATTGCAGATAGACGTCCGCACTCGGCCGTCGTTTTTTTGCCCTTGAGAGAAAAGTGGACCCTTCATGCTTGTTTCAAAATATATACAATAAACGTTTCAAAGCGCTGATCAGGTAAAAGGAAAATGAAAAACAAGAAATATTGGAACGCTGTTATTTCTCGGCTGGCCTTGTGAGTTTAGCCCTCGCTGCCCCCTCTCGGCCCCCGATCACACTTAGGTCCTCGCGGCGAGGCGACCTCCGCTCCGTGTCCCATTCATCACTCGGATTGATTTTTACACCTGTCAGCGGCCCGGCTTGATTAAATACACGTTATGGGCGGCGGCGGCCGGCGGCCTCGGGGCGCACGGCTTCCTGGACTGCTTGCCTCTGGCAGGAGGAGCCGCCGCGGCCGCGGAACTGGAAGGGGACGGGGTACGAAAGCTTCCCTTTGTGATACGCAGAGATGGGAAATGACACTTTCTGACAACCCTCCGGATCGAAACTCTTAAAAAAAAAATAATCTTTGGACGCGTGCGAAAGAATATTACCTTGGCGTCTCCGTGTCCTGCTGGTGCTCCCATTCAGCCTCACGGCTGGGTCGGCTGACGAGCGTGCCCATCCCTCCCCCCTTACACCAGCCGCGAATGTTATCAAGGGGGAATAAAATAAGGGGAAATAAAATGAGGGGCGGAAAATTGTCATTTTGTCGGTGGGCTGGCGGGCGGCGAGGCGAGGCGGGCGGCGAGGCGGCCGCGGCGACGGCCCTGACGCAATAGGTTAGCGCGCTGCGGTGTGACGGCGCCTCGATCAGCGCGTCGACCGACGGGGACCGACGCCGCGACACGGGTGGGCGCCGGAAATGGAGTTCGCCACTGTAACTACGTTATACGCCGGTCCGTATCAGGCTCACCGCACCGGATGGGCGGGCGGCTTGGGGGA
>NW_026267192.1:153893-154193 GCF_000697945.3 Frankliniella occidentalis | reverse complement strand
AAATTATTGTCCCATCCTAAATGTCCTGCCCGTAGCCACAGGAAAAATGTCCTACTGCAGGTCGTTCTTGTGGACGGCGATTTTCGCTGCTAATAAGAGTGACAGGGTAACAGTGCCTCCTGGCACGACTACGAACGTGAGCGGAGCGGGGCGCACGATAACCCATAACCTATTCCGCCGCGTGTTACTCTCATGAGTGAGGGTCGAACTGCTAGACAATCGCTCGGTCCACCTCTTCTTTCCCTCCAGCCTCCAGCACAGCCCCACGAGAATAAGCTCCTGTCACCGGGAGTGGCATTA
>NW_026267192.1:150557-153550 GCF_000697945.3 Frankliniella occidentalis | reverse complement strand
CCCACCTCTCCAACAAAGAGCCCACCCCCTTCGTCAGCCGCTGTTCCCCGGCCCCGTCCGGTGCCGAAGATGCTGACGGACCATCACTATGGATGACGCCCAAAGCCTACTCACTGTCACTGCTCGGCGTTATGGGGCGAGAGCGACGGCGCGGAGGAGAAAAAAAATAAATGACCACGGGGCTTCACATCACACCGCGCATTGGGGCCGGGAACCCTTTCAGGCGCGTCTCCCGGCGGGGCCGTGGACCGGAGGCCGCCGGAGGCTCCCACGGGAGGGCGCGGCCCCCTTTGAGGTGGCGCGGGGTGGGCCCGCCCGGCGGGCGCCTGCCTGTGGTGCCTGTGGTCCAGGTTGTGGCGGGGGCTAGTGGCGCTCCTGGAGTGTGGAATCGGCAGCACCAAGTTCGCGCAGGATGGGCGGCCCCGGGGCCAGCCGTCGACGAACACGGAAGGGGGCTTGCAAAACGCTAGGAGGTGAAGGGCGCGGTCAATAATTGTTTTTGAGGAGGACTACGGAGAACAAAAAAAAAAGTCTCAAATTATGCCTTTCTATGTGGCTGGCGCTCAAACCATATTGCATACTACGCTGCCCGCCCAGCCGCGACCAGCCAGACGAGAAGCCGGGGAATAAAGCCGAGAGGGAAGGGAAGCGCCACCGAGGAGATTATTCCGGGTCAGCTCGATTGAAATGAAAGTGAGCTGCGCGCTGGGCGAGGAGACGGGCCGGGCCCCGGGCAGGGCCTCGGGCCGGGCAGCTCCAAGCCACTAGGGCTCTACCTCTGGGGCCCTGCCTCTGGAGCCTGAAGCTGTAGCCTCTGTCTGAAGCTCTACCTCTGGAGCTCTACCTCTGGGGCCCTGCCTCTAGAGCTCTGCCTCTAGCCTCTGGGGCTCTGCCACTGGGGCTCTACCTCTGGGGCAAGGTGCTCTGGGGCCCTCTTTCTGGAGCTCTGCCTCTGGGGCTCTGCCCAGCCTCTGTGTCTTGCCCAAAGCCCCTGTGGCTCTGTCCGCCTCCAGGTCTCACCGCTTCCGCTTCCCCGTGGCCGAGGGCTGACCCACTGCGACCTGGAGGAGGCCGAGGAGGAGCGGTAGTACATGGTTGTTGGCGTGCTGCCTGGTCGACAGCGGGGCGGGGACTGCTGAGGTGGCCCACTCGTGGGCCAGCTGTCTGCTACCTCAGGCTCTCAGCCCCCGCTCTGACCCTCTGCTCTGATCACGGACGCTGAGCGGCGTGCTTCTACGCGACCCGCTGAACTAGACTTTGACAGTCTGGGGGACCGCATTATTGTCATGAGATAGAAATTTCTGGTGGAAGTGGGGCGAAAGCAGTGCAGCTGGTGGTTTTTAAATCGTGTAGAACGGCAATGATGTATTCCTTGATACGCTCCGAAATGGCCAAGGACGTGCAGTATATATTCGATCCGCTTGTGCTCGCCAAGAAAAAAAGGACATTTTCTTGGAGGGAATCCAAGTGAATTGACAACTCTACTGTCCCCATTTCACCTCCTTCGTGAGGTCTGTGCTGCACGATGCTGCACAGCACAGGGCGCATGGCTCACGAACCGTCCACTCCCTCCTCTCCCCACCCCTCCAGCCCCTAACACTATTGTAGATAGAACAGAGCCGATCGCATGCCGTTGGGAAATAGCAGTAATGGGTCTCTACTTACCCTGATGATAGATTTTACGCCGGCCAAGTTATCTGCAGTATGCAGTGAAACAATGGGAGCATTTACATTGCTGCGCTGATGGGGGACGGGACGCTAAGCTTAATTCTTTCAAATCAGATTCATATATTTCTTTTTAAGTATTGTGAAATTTTTGAAATAATTGATTGTAAGGACGCGGAATGTGTGATTGTGGAGACCATCTCGAATTGGTATTTATACGGTTCATGTTGGGGAAAACACCAAAACAGCTTCTAATTCTCTCTCGTCGTCTGTTGGCAGGGCGCTGGCCGCTGGGCCTGGTGTGGTGCAACGTGTACGCGACGTGCGACGTGCTGGCCTGCTCGGCGTCCATCCTGCACATGTGCTTCATCTCCCTGGGTCGCTACTTGGGCATCCGCAACCCCCTCAAGACGCGGCGCGCCTACTCCACCAAGCGCCTCGTCGGCTTCAAGATCGCCCTCGTCTGGGTGCTCGCCATGCTCGTCTCGAGCTCCATCACCGTGCTGGGTCCGTCCCACCGCCGCCGTTTGAAGTTTGATTAAACGCTCTTACGTCTTTACTCTGGCCCCTTTTTATTTTTTGTTCTCGTGTGCAGGCACCGTCAACCCGCACAACATCATGCCCAAGGACGACGAGTGCGTGATCAACAACCGCGCCTTCTTCGTGTTCGGCTCGCTCGTGGCCTTCTACATCCCCATGGTCATCATGGTGGTCACGTACGTGCTGACGGTGCAGCTGCTGCGCAAGAAGGCGCGCTTCGCCGTCGAGCACCCCGAGTCGGACCAGTGGGGCCGGCTGGGCGGGCGCTTCGCGGCCGTCAAGCGGCGCCCGCACAGGTGAGCCGAGCCGCCGGCCGCGGCCGCTAGACGAGCCCCGATCCGTCTCCGCCGTGCTCCGCGCCGCCGTGGAGGAGATGGCGGCCGGGCCCGGGCCTGCCCGGCGATGTCCCTCGGGCACTTAATCCCCGCCTAAACACGCCCGTCTGCTCGCTGTAAGGGCTGTGCCGGGCCGGGCTGGGCGCCCCTTCCCCCTCCTTTTGACTGAATAATATTTTGAAGTTTGCCTTCATTCATCATTGTCCCGTGCGCTTCCGTCCCCGCCCCCTCACTACTCAGATTCTTCATCTCCAATTCAGCTGCAGAGCGCGCTGGCCCGGGCCCCGGCCCCTGCCCTGCTTCCTGTCTAGCCTCCAGCCCGGCTGAGCCGGACTCCCCGGAGACCGCCGGCAGTCCGACCCGACCAGCGGCCAAACTCCTGACGGGGCCGGAATGAATCAGAAACAGTCCCCAGAAAGTCCCGCGCCGCGTCGATCTCCTTGTGCATTCCTC
>NW_026267192.1:147854-150492 GCF_000697945.3 Frankliniella occidentalis | reverse complement strand
TGACAATTACCTTTAAAAAAATGTAATGGTCGAGTACCTCTACATTTTTTACCTCTAGAAATGTATTTATTGTGCCAGAGCACCGAGCGAAGCGGGAGCGAGCGGGAGAACGCAGGTAGAGCGTACTACAATGCACCAGGTGGCTCCTGCATTATTATACTTTACCGTACGTGTGGTTTTCCTACCCCAAAGGCCCGTAGCGCCTAACGGACATTGCCGGTAGGCAACCACCCGCCTGCATGCGGTACAGCATAACCACGACGACTGGCGGTTTCGCCTATCCCAGGGGGCTGTGGCGCCCTACGGGCTCGAAAGGGTTACGGAAAAAAATTCATGATAAAAGTCGCATAAGTACCATTTGAAATTGTAAATTTACATGCAGTCCCTATCGACTTGGAATTGACCGACGAGCAAGAATGGGCTGTCGTAAATTTACGACATATTTTGTAAATCAGAATTTCAACAAATGTCGTAAATTTACAAGGATATTTTTCGCAGAGTTTAGACTTTCTTTTTTTTGAAACGCAGTAGTAAAGCTAAAATCGTGTGCTATATGCTCATATTTGAAAAAAAAAACAAAAAAACAAAAAAAAAAACTCAAACATAATAATCTGTGTAACTTCCACTCAATTTGTTTCATGGAACAATGTTGGTTAGAGCAAAGTCGAAAAGACACTTTTTTCGATTCCCATTGACAAACGCCTGCAGCGCGTCGGGTAGGCCCGCCCGCCAAGTGCCTGTGTGAAGATGGTGGCCTACCCTCAGCGCCTGAACGGCGATACCCCGTGCTCTCGCCAACGCCAACAAGTGGACGCACATACGCACATACCCCACACCTCACACCTCACATACCCCGCACCCCGCAACGAGACTACAGCGTGTAACACTGTTGTTCGCGGAAAGAGTTCGTTGGGCTTCTGGTTGTCAGTGACTTCACGGAGGTAAGAAACTACCGTTTTTATTTTAATTTTGTTCTAGTTCGTCTTCGCAAATTATAGATATGTCAAAATAGTGTCGTTGCCTCTGTCTTTGCTTTAAATGTGGAAGAACGCACACGTGATAAGTCTTATTCACAAACTGATTTACTTAACCTCATTTTGAATTTACTACTATGTACCAAACTTTTTTTTGACTTTCTCCAAGGCAAATTGAAATGCATGTCTAAACTATCTTCTTTTTCACATTTTTCAGGTTGTTGGTATTTGGCAGTCAAAGATGTTCTATCCAGAGAACAAGGTTACAGATGTCATTAAATCGGTGAGTTGATCTAAAGAACTTCTGATTGTTCTCTTTAACTGATGTTATATCCTGTTTATCCTTTTTTCTTTCTTTGGCAGGCAGCAGGAACTGAACTATGGACACTTTTGCAAAAACCACCCTGCAACCTGTGAAGTAGTTACCGTCCACCCTCTTATGGTCACGCTTAGAAGCTCTGAGTTCTCTCTTTCTCTCCGTTCACAGGTGGCACCAAATTTTTTTGGAGGATATTAAGTTAACTCTTTAAAATGCTTTGGTGGTACGTAAAACATATTAATATAAAACATATTAATTAAATAGTTTCATTAATAGCTCCAAAGTTTGAACATGCACACATGATACATTTGTGTTGCTGACCAGACCGTTTACCAAAATGCTCGAATGAGGTGCGGTCAGGGACTTAAAATGAAAACTCGTAAAAGTGCTCAAAATTATACCATTAGACGTGAATAAAAGTTCGTTGCTTTAATTAGATCCACTCTACAATCGTACTACTATCATGTCTGTACGTGTTATTGTCTCTTGTGTGAATATTTATGTTATTCCACCTGCAAACATTTGACGTTGAGTTGACATTGTTTGTCCTAGGCAATGCTTTTGAAGCATGGCACATTAATGTTATGCAGCTACCCCAAACTGTAAGGAGTCCAGAGAGGAGTTGGTGTCACCACGATTTTAGAAGACTAAAATTCTGTTTTTACCCTGTTGCAGGAAGACTGTCCAATAGTTGCATATCTATGCTTGACATCAGCTAAGCAGCCGTTATCTGTCACTCGATGCATGCTGAGTTGGCGTTACAGCACACAGCATGAGAGATGGTCCCTTTTTCTCATGATCACAGAAATAGATCTGGTAAGTTTTGACTTCTTATTTTATGTAATCTAACAAAAAATATCAATACATTATGGTAGAGTCATAGGTCAGATGATTTTGGTATTTGTTTCTATTTGGGTGTTTCTTGTCATATCTTCAGTATGCTATCTCTACATATACGGCTTATAACTTGATCCTGAAATATGTTGTCATGTGTTGATTTTAGTGGAGGGAAGTGGATGTAAATCATCAGAGTGTCATTTACAGTAATGCTACTATTTATTTCATTTGTATGGTACAGTTGTAGTTAAAGATGAAGTGATGGCGGTTCTTGTCCAAAGGGAATGCCTGGACTGGATGCTGGCCACCTGTAACATAGAAAGTCCATTCAATGAGCTGGCGTCACAGTGATACATATGGTCCAGAACATGTTTGACTTGAACTCGGAGAATTTGAATTTAACTTAGATTTTTATCATTCTTTTTCAGGTATTTAGATTCACTCCAATTCTCCAGCAGAAACAAGCCAGCTACTTGAGGAAGACTTACTCTTATAATGTAAATTATTT
>NW_026267192.1:144884-147389 GCF_000697945.3 Frankliniella occidentalis | reverse complement strand
CCCCCGCAGCAGCGGCGGCAGCCCGCTACTACCTCCACAGCAGCCGCAGCCGATAGGAGGGGCAGGGGGGGGAGGTTTTTTCGGACGGCTTAGGGTCACGTCCAACCCGCCTCATTAACGCCGTGAGGTCACGCGTTGCACGTACAGTCCCCATGCAAGGGGTCCGCTGACTCCACAGCGTTGAGCGGAACGGCTCCGCTAGACCCTTCCACAATGTGGGTGATGGGTGAATTTACAGGGGGGGGGGGGCAAAAAATAGCTGGACCAACGGTTATCACAGTGACGCCAACTCAACTTAAATCTGATGATTCCATGGGCTGCACGGCTGATGTCCAGGACAGGTAGAACGGGTAGAACTCCAGGCCGATATCTTCCTGCAACAAAACCAAGAGGCAGTTTTAGTCGAAGAAACAGCATGTAAAAGAGTCAAGAAGCACGCAATTTCGACGGAGGAGGTCAAAGGCGACACTCCTAGACCAGTCCCGACCATTCCCAGCGATTTTCAAATTTTTCATTTTTGGCCAAATTCACAAAGGCTATAGCCTTTGTGTTTTTAGCGAAAATTGATGGGTCTGGGTTTCGACGGAAAGGTAGCCGAATCGACAGGGGTGAACCAGAGGACCACAAAACTACTTTCGGTTCCGTCAGAAACCACCCCTGTCCTAAGAAACTTGAGTTTTAAGGGGTGGTCTTTTGAATCTGGCGGGCAGCGTACACCGGGCTGCCTACCTAGCAGGCGCGTTCAAGACAAACAGGCATAACTCACTTAAAATGGCCCGGCGGCGTGAAATTTCGACGGAGAGATTGAAAGAGGATGCTGTCGGACCAATCCCAACCATTTCCAGCGATTTTAAAAATTTTGATTTTTGGCCAAATTTACAAAGGCTACATACAGCCTTTGTGTTTTTAGCGAAAATTGATGGGTCTGGGTTTCGACGGAAAAGTTGTCGAATCGACAGAGGTGAACCAGGGGACCACAAAACTACTTTTGGTTCCGTCAGAAACCACCCCTGTCCTCAGAAACTTGAGTTTTAGGCGGTGGTCTTTCGAACTGTGGGCTGTGGGCAGGTTGTCTACGTAAAGCGCACAAGCTACAGTAACAGGAAAAGAACTCTGCTGTAGTGAGTCGGCTCCATAATATTTACTCAGAGCAAGTGAAAGGGGAATCTGCCTGACCAATCCAAACCTATATTGAGGGGGGAGGGTTGAAATTGTCAGGGAAGAACCAAGGCACCACAAAAACCATTAAAAACCGAACTTTGATGCACACCAAAGGGAGCTTCTCACAGAGAACAGAAGCAAATTGGACCAAATTTTGATACCTTCATGTCAACTCACCTATACTCTCCGGGTAAAATGACTTCTACAGACTTCTTTGCTCGTGCCTGGAACCGGGCCGTGTTTCTGCAATCATATCAAATGGTACTTATAGAGCTACGTTTGCTTTCATTTACTCAACATTTAACAACTATTAATTACACATAATTTTACTTATACTATGGTAACTCAATTCACAATGGTATTTCTTTCTGAGAGAAAAACAACTTCTAAAGAAAGAAATACCATAGTAAATTTGAAAAAAATAATCCATATCATATTGGGAGTGGACTATTCAATCACCTCCCTCAGGAAATCAAGAATATCAAAAATGAAAATGACATGAATACAACACACCAAACACACTTTTCAATGCCTCTCCGCACACTCTAAATGACCATGGTCTTTCACATAACTAATTTGACACTGGACTCAAGTATTAAGTGTACGTAACACATATCTCTCTGCACATACTGTATGCTGTTGCACCACATCTCCTAGATACCTTTTCCGTATTTATTAGGACAGCTGCAAATTAGCTGCAAAGTACATTGATTGTTTTTTTTGTTGTTTTTTTGTTTTTTTATGGCTAAACCCTCAGTTGGACTATCAAAGCCTACACCCCAACCTGACCTAATACATTTTGCTGTTCCACAAAGAATGATACAGAGTAAAATATATGATACCTCGGTAGCAAAACCAGAAAAACTGCATCATGACTGCATTGTATGTCCAATCTCAGATATGCAGTTCTGGTCAGACGAGCAGGACACTCCCGGACGCACCGTGGTCCACGCCGCGCATCTCCGGGATGTGAGCCCGTAGGGTTCCCGATCGACGCAACTGGTGGCCGCAGTTGGGGAAGTAGAGCCCTAGGAGGACTCTATGGGGAACCTAAGGGAAGAATAATTGTGGCCGAGGACGCGGGAGGGTAGGCAATCCCGCCTCGCATGTCCGAGATGTGATCCTGAAGGGCTCCCGACCCCGCCCGTACGAAAAATATTAGTCCGGCATCAGTCCGTTTTCGGTCCGGAAAGAGTCCGGCTGGACAGTCCGTCATCTGTCCGCAAAGCGAGCGGACTAGTCTAGATAATTATCATCTGCTTCCAATCATCGATTCTTGATTGATATTATCTTTTTAGGTAATTCAAGCTTTAGAGGTACTTTCCTTGTAGGTAACGGTGCCCA
>NW_026267192.1:141369-143114 GCF_000697945.3 Frankliniella occidentalis | reverse complement strand
AAAGGGTAGTGCTCATTACGAGCTGTGAGATTCGTCTTTGTAAGACTTATTGTAGAAACATAAAAAATATGCAGTAGGTTTTATTCCTTATGTAAAATTTATTCAAAATTACCTTTTCCTCTTCCCACATAAACAGCAGAAATTTCATGACAATTGTTCTGAATAGTTTTCCCTTTAGTGCATTAACATTCATTTAGTCAAAATCTGACATTTTAAACATTGGAAGAAACAAGAGTAACAGAGAATCTACGAGGTAGAACAGTTGATCCAGCTCTGTCCAATTTGAAATAAAGGATATTCTTAACAAGAATCAAAATTTGAGAAGTCATCTGAATCAATTTGATTATTAGTTACAATACAGCCAAATTTACAATCATGTACCTAGTTTAACTCAACCCTGCACAGATTACTCTTGAATTTAATTTAATTAAGGTCAACGTCAACAGTTTAGATCAATCAAAACTTCTGACTAAAGAAGTGTACTAAAAACAACACGCTAGACACAAAAAATTATAGCTTTTCTTTCGATTCCAGCTCTTTGGGGGCTTGTTTTGGCCACCAATGAGGTCTTAAGGTCTTTACATTTGCACTACAGAAAGTCAACACTTTTGATGCTACAACCTCTGATATTCGTAGAAGCCCAATACCGTTCAGATTCTCAAAGCTACGTAATTTTCCTACAGCCTTGCCTTTCTCATTAACAATTTCTCGCTGGGTGGAATTTCCAACATTTAAAGGACTTTCAAAAAATAGGGGCATAATTCTTTTTCTCACAACTCCAGTATGATAAACTCTGGCAGTAAGCTCTTGTCCAATATAGCATCCTTTGTGAAAACTTACTCCATGTAAATAATCACAGTTAGATTCTAAAGGAAAACTTTCGTCAGGCACAATGTCTTTCACTCCTTCTCCGACACCCAATCGATACCTCAAGGATTGATAGGAAGAACCTCTTGGAACATTAAGTAATTCAGTAATATCTTCAGAACTAGGGCAAAGAACTCGTAAACCTAACTCATATAGTCTGGGATCCCTATATATTAGAACATTGTTTTTGGAGCTGATGGAATTTATACTGAAGCCTTCCTTCCTCTCTTTTTTACCAAGCTCGAGCTCATCACATGGCAACACTCTCCCAACAAGTTTGTCTTTCACATCTTCAACTAAAGTGCAACTGGAATTTTCAGTTAATGATGGATCATAAACAACCCATGCCTTATGTTCATTTTCGACATCAATGTCAACTTTCTTTCGTAAACGATAGATTTTCAAATGCTTTGACAATTGCTCAATTGCTGAACTATCACATTCAATGAATAAAACTCCATGTTCAGAAGTCTGATAAATGATTGCATCATATAGAACTCTCCCTCGTGTGTTAAGGAACATGGTGTACATAGAAGAAATACCAGACTCCACATGAGTTATGTCATTTGTCATAAGACCTTGAAGAAAACCATAGGCGTCTTTGCCTGCCACTCGCAGAAGAGCCCGTTGCTCTAATCGCTCAGCTACAACAGCATCACGGGATGTTACAGTGCAGAGGCTTCGTAAAAACGCTGCCTTCCTGCAGATTCTCCTGAGGGTGAACATGACTTGGATGATGGATAAGTAGACTTTAAAGCCTGTCGGAAATTTGAAAAAATTGTTAGATTTGTTAAACCTAGTCTGGGTGGCACTGGTTACTATTTAACACAATACAGTTTGAGAGTTCTGTTGATGTACACTTGATAAATAAACCAGTG
>NW_026267192.1:125700-133957 GCF_000697945.3 Frankliniella occidentalis | reverse complement strand
CAATATGGCCTAATGTTCTTAATTCTTACGGAGGTTGAAATTTATGTTGGTGTTCAGAGGGAATTCCAATGATTTCTTGTGGGTCGTGGGGATCTATGTGGATATTTTATTAGTCCCAGAATCGCGCAGTGAACCCCGGGAGTCACATTCCTCTACCTTCCAACTTCCCGTATTGTTAATCCTTTCCTGATCTCCATTCACGAATGTTTTTGCCTATGGGCCTATGGGCTCAACATTTCTCCGGCATCTTGCTCGTGTTTCTTCAAGAAGATGCTGTTTTCGACAGATGCCGTACCCTTTTTTCTTCTCGTGCCGTTCCGTTTTTCTCAGGACGTTTTTCTCCTGAGCCGCACTCATCACTGCCAGATTTGCGAAATTTACAATTAACATTCGATCGGTACCGTCCCAGGAAAACGAGCTGCTACGCGAACACCTGGCGTCCGCCATCGCCAACTGCTGCAGCTGGAACAACAACTGCCACCAATTTGGCGCGCTGGACGCCGTGCGCCCGCTCGTATCCTACCTGGAGTCCAACAACAAAGCCGTGCACCGCACCACGGCTCTGGCCTTGCACCAGCTCTCCACCGACCCGTACAACTGCATCACCATGCACCACGCGGGCGTCGTATCGGTAAGCTCCTCGGCTCCTCGAAGTGCCTGTTGAGCAATGAGCACTAAGGGATCATTCAGAGAGTACGTCCGTCATTTTTTGCCGTTACGAACCTGCTCAGTTCAGCGAATGCACGCTCGCATAGCGCCTGGTGAGTAGGCAACATCTTGCCTGCTGCGCATGCGTGTACTGCGTGGTGGCCTACCCCGAGTCTCGCAGGCGCCAAGCTCTTGTAATTTGCCGAAAGAATCTTAGAAAAACGGACGTACTTTGTGGATAGCCCCTAACCAGGTAACCACCAGCGGCCCCGTTACCCACGCACCTTTCCTTTCTGCAGTATCTGCTGGAGACGATTGGTTCCTCGGACGAGGTACTGCAGGAGGCTTCCGCGGGCTGTCTCAGCAACATCCGCAAACTCGCCTTATCAGCAGAAAAGTTCAAATACGAAAACTGAAACGCCAAAAAGAGTTGGTTACTGTCAAGAAATACTATGGAATACAAATTATTTACAATTTTACGTCCCATTTTTTTTAACGCCTTATTAACGCTTTATTCTTAAGTATAATAAATCAGGTTGCTTTAAGCTTATACACTATTATACACTACACCACTTCACTTATTGACTCAAGGCCAACGCAGAGCTACTCAGACCATGTGACTCAATTACAGATGACTCATAGTCTCCTTAATTTCACATACTCAGCAGACGACATAACTTTGCCTCCTGCCAAAAAACATCGCGCGGTATGCTGGGTGCAGTATGTAAGTAGTGTGGCACACCCTCGAACAAGGTGGCACTCTTTGCGTTGCTGCATTCTATTCTATCCTACGTCTAGATTCGCAAATGATATTGGATGAACTCAGTTTTTACACATGTCCGCCCCCCCCCCCTCGCACATATCCTCAATGGCCATTGCATGCAGAACATGGTCTCAGCACGCCGCTCCTACGTGATAAGCGCCGTCATGATGTGCTCCTCGCCCATCCGCCTGCACTGTGCCATTTACGACGGGCCGTTTTCTCCGCAGATAACACTGTACTCCGCAGTGCAGCCACACGACGAGTTGAGGTTGAGTTTGACATGTGCCAAGTGTGTTTCGGTTAACACGCCGGTGCGCGCGGGTTTGCCTACTCCCTCTGATCGTGAGGTGCCACGCGTGTGAGGAGGCAAACCCGCTAAAGCAAAGAGAGTTGACCAGTACTGTCATCAACGTGCGCAAAACACACAGATAGAGTGCCGTCAAGGAGAACACGGTCGTTGAGCGCCTTGTACTGAGCGCGGAAGGCGGTGCTCGGCGAGGTGGTGAGAAGAAGAAGAAAAAGAACAACACGACCAAAACAACACAGCCTAACCTCTCATTCTCATTCACTCCGTTTCAAAATTCACAGCGTTGCATGATGCTCTCTCCCTTCCCCCGCCGCTTCCCATACTCTCCCGCCCGCTACGCCCTGCCGCCGCGCCTCGCCCCGGGGCGCGCCCTCCCCTAGAACTCTACACCGGCGGCCCCCCTCTCCAACCTCCACCCCTTGGCCATGGAATCCTTTCTGTTCGTGTTCAAAGTGGCCCTGGAGCGCGTGGTGCTGCTGCACGAGGGCGCCATGCTGCTGGGCGTGCCGCTGAGCGCGCGCGTCCAGTTCCTCGACCTGGCGCCGCTGGAGGCCGTCCAGGCCGTGCCGGCCATGCCTCAGGAGGGGGCCGGCGGCGGCAGGCGCCACAGCGTCACGTTCGACGGCTTCCCCGAGCGGCACACGCCGCTCTTCTACTCGGACTCGACCACCATGATCCGCAGCCTGCAGCGGCAGCCGCTCGTGGTCACGCTGTTCCAGCAGCACCCCGCCGCGCCCCTGCCCGTGGTGGTGGGCACGGCGCGCGCCCCCGTCTCGGAACAGTTCTGCGACCTGCTCTCCCGCGCCACCAAGTGCGCCGCGCGCCACCCGCTGGCCGCCGTGGTGCGCGGCGAGTACCCGGTGTGCGACGTGGACGAGGTGCAGGTGGGAGAACTCGCCGAGGGCCGCAGCCTCTACGCGCGCCGCGCCCCCCGCACCGAACACCGCCGCTGCTGCAGGTCGGCACCGTGTCCCTGACCGCTCGCCTGGTGTGCTTCGACGGCGAGGCACTGGAGCAGATGCGCGTCGAACGCGCCTCGCGCGCCGAGTCCACGGCGGCCTCCGTCTCGTCGCGGCGCTCGAGCGGGCCGTGCACCGACGACAGGCTGGTCACCACCACCACCAACGTGTGCACAAAGTGCATGCTGCCGAAGAGGCCGCCGAGCACCGGCGCCCACGCGCACACCAAGCAGCCCAGCCAGGCCACCATCTTGGAAGAGACCAACGATGTGTTCAGTAAGGTGAGCCGTAGAATCGTGCAGGAACAGCAGGAAGGTGGGGCGAAAAGCTTCTCTCCGATTCAACTCAAGCTCACGTTTCTAGGGCCTTGCCGCTGCAGGACCAACAGCGACAGCGCCTGTCCGAACAGCCAGCCCCTGCCTTAGCCGACGGACCAGCTCGCGCTCCGACGCCACGGAACCCAGCAGCAGTGACCTCGAGGCCAGATCAGACCTCGGTGGTCCCTGCACGAACCAGCATTCCGAGGCAGTCCACGTCCCCGCCGCCCAGGCTGCAGCCGCGGCTCAGTGAGGACCTCAGCGACCTGGGGGTGTACGGCCGGCAGCCGTCCAGGATCACGACGGCGCCGCCACCCTCCGGCGACCAGCGGCAGCTGGCGTCCCCTGCCCCGATGCGTGCCAGGTCGTCGACGCGGGGCGACGTCGAGGACGCGTCGGGTGACACACGCGACACCGGTGGTTCTGCGGAGAAGAGCGCGGTCCTCTCGGGCCCCACCGCCCCGGCGTACGCAGTGGTAGACCCTGGCACCCGCGCGCCCCCGGCGGCCCCGGCGCCCCCGGCAGCCCCGGCACCCCTGGCAGCCCCTGCGCCACCGGCGGCCCCGGCGGCCCCGGCGCCCCCGGCAGCCAATACGCCCCCGGCAGACCCTGCGCCCTCCGCAGCCCCTGCGCCCCCGGCAGCCCCTGCGCCCCCGGCAGGTCCGTCGCCACCGGCAGCCCCTGCGCCCCCGGCAGGTCCGTCGCCACCGGCAGTCCCGGCGCCCGCCCGGAAGGCCGGTCCTGCCCGGCCCGCTGAGGCCACCCACCCCCGAGCCGGGGCTCGGGCGGGAGCCCCGGGGGCCTCCAGGGTGCTCGCACCGTGCGTCGCCATACCCTCGCCGTTCAGTGACGCAACGCCTCGCGGGTCCGTGCCCTCGACCGGGACGGCGCGCAGCGCTCAGGTGGCGGTCCCCAAGGCCGTGGAAAGCAGGAACCTCCCACCTCCAGCTCTTGAGGTCGGCACGCGGGGGGCCGCACCGGGGCCCGGGGGCGCTAAGGCCGTCAGCTCCAAGGACGAAGGCGCCCCACGCGCCACGCAGGGAGTCCCCGCCGCTACCGTCGGAGCTGCCGACGGGACCGCGCCAGGCTCGCGAGGCAACGGGAGGGGTGCAAGCTCCACCGCAGCCGGCACGCAAGCCGTGGCAGCCGCCTCCGGTGTGACCAGGCTGCAGGGCAGCGAGGTCGCGGCCCCCAACGGGTCGGCGCGGAGCCCGCGCAACGTGTTCACGTGGGAGGCTGCGACCCACCACAGCGGGGGGGCTAGGCGAGGTGGCGCCGGGGGCGCTGCCCCCCCGGTAATGAGAGCAGGCAGGGCCGCGGACAGCGACTGGAGGGCCGCCGAGAAGGAGAGGTAAGAAGATTAGAAAGGAGAGCGGCTTGGGTGACCACTGCAGTGGTTTTTCCGTGGGGACCAGTCCCGTTCACCCTAGGCAGGAAGGCAAGGCGGGATACCGGGTACACGTACGGGTGCGTGGTGCTTGTGACCCAGGGTCACCACCCACTTCCTGAAGCTGCGCGGCGGGCTGGCGCGCGCCTCCGACTTCGCCTGGGACATGGACCTGGACACCCCCCTCGCCAAGTACGGGCACAGGGACTGCGTCATACCCCCGCGTCCCGTCCCCGGCAACCAGGGCTGGCTCTGGAACACTGCCTCCAACAACTACCAGGTACCAGCCGCCCCCTTGCCTTAGGGCTCGTCCATAGAAAGTACGTCCGTTTTTCTCGGATATATTCGACAAATTACGATGGATGTGCTGGGCGCCTGCGAGGCTCAATGTAGGCCATCCCGCGATACAGGCGAGCACTGAAGGAGTTATGTTGCCTACCTATCAGGCGCTATAAGAGCTTGAACGGGCTGAACCTGGTAGGGTTGTACCGGTGGATGACGAACGTACTTTCTGGGCGATCCCTATTATATGGGCCATCATGAGGGCAGGGGTCCCAATAACGCCGGCTGGTCGTGTTCTCCCCGCAGCCCCGCCGGGGATGGTACCCCGGGGCGATACCCCGGGGGATCGGCCTCGGCCCGCGGAGCCTGCGCACCACCCGCTCCGAGTAGAGGGTGCCTTATCTCCCACCGCCCCGCCCTCGCCCTTCACTGCGCTCGACAACGACTCAGCGAAATATATTCTCATAGTCATGCGACACGGAAGAGCGGTGTTCAAGATGCCATCGACAATAGAAATACACATTTTTATGCGAACATCGTGATTTTGTTATTGATGTGACGTTTATGAAAAGACTAACATTTTGCTTCGATTGTTTCATATAATTCAGGTAGCTGTCAAACTTTGTTTCCATTTTGCCTATATGTCAACAAACACAATGGAAATGGTGTTGCTTCTCCTAACAATTGTGAAAAAAAATAATAAGGAATAGAAAAGAAACTTGAAGAAACTCCGTTGTGTGGGGAGGCACGTCGTGTTACGCCCCCCTCTGACCTAATAAGGCGGGCAAGTCACCGATTGAATCGATGTAATAGTCGGGTAACAGTTCCGGATCACAGGTCTCCAAGTCTTTCAGCTGTGTCATGCCCGACAGAACGAGTAGCTTTTTCATTCCACACGCGTTGGCAACGCCCATATCTTGAACCAGCCTGAAACAGAAAATGTGTTTCCAATTTGGGTGGTCATTCACTTTTTGGGGGGTTTATTGCTTATTGCTGTACTGATTGTCCCATATTCCCCGTTAATTTATTTAAAGTACTCCCGAGGTGACAGGAGGGGAACGTTGGGCGTCAAGTTCTCTATTGCCCGAATCCCCGCAGTAGGGCGCTCTGCGCTCTGGGCGGGCTACCGTGTTCACACGGCTGTTTGGCGGGTCGGCCTATCTGGTGCGATACCACGGGGAATCGGCCTCAGCCTGCGCACCACCGCCCGGTCCGGGTATCCGAGTATCATTAGCGTCACCTCGTGAAACGTTAATTGTGGGGACACCTTCACAGCTGTTCTTTGCCGCACACAGGTGTGTGGGTGGGTTGCCTACTCGCTCGGGCCGTCAGACTCCATAGTGCGAGACGGTAGGCAAGCCCACCAGCACGCCTGCAATCGGTACAGTTCAACTAAAAAAGAGAGACAAGTACAGGTATATGGGATGCCCTGTGCGTTTTAAGGCGATTCTAAAGGAGGGGAAAACAGCGTGAGCAGTGACCATGTGCCCTTCATCCCCCCACCCCTCCTTTCTTTTCGGTCACACTCGCCCTCTTCGTACTTACGAGTCGCCCATGAAAATGGTCCTGTCCATGTTTAGATTGTGGATCTCCTGAAGGTACTCGCTGACCATCATGGGTCCTGGTTTTCCAATGAGCTCCGCTTTTCGGCCACTGCATTCTTCAAGTGTGCGTATAAAATGTCCTGGCCCTGCAACGGTTGGGTTCCGCGTTAAATTGCTCCTTAGTTTTGATTCAAGTTTTTTCAGCAAGGTTCTGCTTGACTCTTCTCACTACCTACCGAGCAAGATCTTTCCCTCGTCGAAGGTGACAAAACTATCTGTGGCCCCAACTAGAAACATGCAGTCTGGTCTTTTGAGGTGGTTGGTAGCCTTTACGAGGTCCATGAAGGTGAGATTCACGTCCAGGTCGACAATGACAGCTCCGATATCAGTATCTTCGTGAATGGCTCTGAGCATGGCGCCTAAGTCTTCCTCCATAAGATCTGAAGTCTGTAGAGGAAAAAGAAATAACTGAAAGCGGGAATTCATCGAGGGCGGTTTTAAAAGAATTCATCAGTTACCCTTTTATCTGGTACAACGGCAACACCCCGAGACCGTAGCTCATCCTTAAAGTGCTCCACACCCAACACAAACGCCTTTTTCTTGAATCCTATTTTTTCTAAATATCGACCGATGGCGATTGCTGGATAGACCACCTCATTCTGAAAAGTATAAAAATATATTAGTGGGAGAGAAACACGCGATCCACCATTTGGGTATAACACTTTGCATACATGCATACCTTTTGAACCGCGAACCCAAGTCTCTCAAACTTTCTGAATGGGGGTATAACAGAATTGTTTGTAACGAAAAGTATTTTTTTCCCTGCTGCTCTCAGGCTTTCCAATCCTTCCTTAACGTGGGGAATTCCTCGGAGTGGTGTCCATAAAACACCTAAACACAATAACAAGAAATGTGGTCCCTATCAAATGTCACTCTCTTCTTAGATCAATGTCTTATCCAATCAAATATTACCCTACCAACAGAGATTTGTCACAAAACGTCAGATTGACGTATTAGTGATGTGAAAATGACTTTTTGGGGTCCAAAAAGATGTCATAGTGATGCGAATTTTCATCATTTTGACGTTTTGTGACCAATCTCTGTTTGTAGGGTAGTAGTTCACATGCGTGCGATCCACCTCAAGCACAGTTATTATCGCCAACCACTCACCATCGCAATCGGACACTATTGTATCAAATTGCTGCATGAAATCATCCACGTTTTCTTTGGTGAGAGCCAGTGGTGGCCTCTTCGTCTTGGTCCACGCTGCCCCCATGGTACGTCTCGCAGGGAGTAATGCACGGCGCTGAGGGGAGACCGGGTGCGTGTTTGACGCGTGATGCTTGTCGCTCCGTGCGACACTGAGTACAGTGCGACAAGCGACACACTGAGGAGAAAGGAGGGGACGAGTGGAGAGGAGCAGCGCCTGCAGCGCCTGTAGGCAGCGCCGCCGAGGTGCTTCCCCCACCCGCGTCACCCGCGTCTCCTGTCTGTCCACGGTCGTGTAGAATGCAGCGCCGTGCGTCCACCCCCACCCCACTACCCTCCCACCCCTCATCAGTAGTTGGACCATGGTCAAAAGCCTAGCAGTAGCAGTGTGTTGATGGCATTTAAAAAGAAAATTCAAGAAAGATTTGAATTATATTTCCATTCTGTCGATTAACAATTAGTGTGCACTTTATGTTAAGGAGATTTTTTGCCTAGTTAAGTTTCAGGACAGAGACAGTCACAAAGCTCCTGGTAAACTTCTGATCGGCTATCTTACCACCATGATGCCAATTTGTGAAGTAATTGTGTCTTACTAGCTAATTTCAAAACAAATGATTAGTATTACTGTATGATCATTTTCTTTCTGATGTGTAGATGATTGTAAGAGTCGAATAAAGGAACGGAGGGAATCTTCAAGAGCACAGAAGAAGCCTGACAAATGTCAGGGTAGGGAGGTTCAAACGAGGGCTCAGTGTGGTGTGTGGTACTTTGCTCCACACATGTCTCTCTGATGCTGCATAAAAGATGAGGCACCACACTCACCTCAACCTTAAGCACCTCT
>NW_026267192.1:119656-125650 GCF_000697945.3 Frankliniella occidentalis | reverse complement strand
AAATAAAATAATGGATTCGTTTTCCTCGTAGCTTTCCTCTCTCCCTCATTCGTCTGCTAGCTTGAGGGGAGTGGGGGGGGGGGATGGCAGCATCACTGCGAATAACCACCTCTCAGTCAACTAACTAACAACAATTACTTTAGGCTTCGGCCAGAGCAGGAAAATCTCACTAATTACGCGGTTCACAATTATATCATTTACATATGTTTCATAGATTGTTTGTTATCTTGTGTCATTGTCGAAGTCACTTTCAAAAATGAGAACAAAACTTGCTTGCTTTTGTGTCATGTTGGCAGGACATTACCACTCTTTTCTTAAAACGGTTGTATTTTATGGGAGTTCTAAAACAAGTCTAAAAGTCCCAAGAGAGTATCATGATCATAGATTGTCTTGTGCTTCAACACAATATAACTGTTGATATTACCCAATCTGTAGTGCATTTACAAAAAAATAATGAGGAATTTTTTTACAGATGTCTTGCCGAAGCTCTTTAAATATTGCTCCAAAGTTACTCCCGGTGATTTCTAGCAAGGCGATCCCACAGAGTACCAATTCAGTGAAGTAGTTAATGTCATTCTTGGGTAATATTTATAAGCAAAGGGGTATTGATAAAGAACTAAAATATTTAGAATTTGTTTATTAACTAAATTTATTGATTGAAAAAAAAAAGGTAAGACATTAAGACTTTAGCAGAACAATAATACAAATGAAGTCTCCTTGTGTCTGACAGGTGGAAAAACACGCACAGTACAATCACTGCGTTTTTTAAATATAAAAAATACACTTGAACCTTCCAATTATTCTGGTTTATGCAGACTGTGGTTTGTCAATAACTGTCCAACACCAAATTGTGCAGCACAGCCATTTCACATTTGACAGTATTTCCAAAACCTGTCGTCAACCTCCGTCAATCTTACAAATTGATATCCCAATTGATAAAAAACTACAACCACCAGCTCTAGCTTTTTAATTTAGCTGTAACCTGTGATGGAAAGTAACCAATGTTGACGCGAACACATTTTAAACAGAATCGTTTCACATAAAACAAACTACATTCATTAGAACAGCACACTGCTTTGCCACACATAGAGCAATCCCCAGCAATGAGTAAACATTGTCTATTTCCTGGGGGTGAGAATGGATCTCTAATTATGTATCCATCCTCCAAAAACACAAATGCTCTGGCAAATGGTGGTTCTTTTCCTTTGTAATGATATCGTTCTTCAAAATTACAGCTTGAGCAGGATACCAGTCCTCCAGGATCTTCTTCTGGCTTGTCATTATTTGGAGCGGTTGATGCCTTGCTGTCCATTACTTTGCAGGTTGCCCTTCAAATTTCAAACGAAGTAGGTTAATTTCTGGAAGATGTGCCAGCCGCGCCGGAATCCAAACAAACAAAGTGAATATAATGGCGTCGTCTGTCGTCTGCTAGTCACAACTGCAAATAACCAATCGGTTGCAAAAATTAATGAATTGATAAGTCAAGGTTTTGCTTATTATCTAATATCTAGAAGAATCCCTCCTTTTTTCTGAGATAAATACGTGGTTGCCTGTCATCAAATTATCGCGGAAATGAAATTTAGCCAAAACGGTCCGGAGAACAGTTGGCAAGACTGAAGACAACATACACTCTTGACGACCGCTATACTTTGAAGTGTGTCGTCTGTATGTGAGAAATCGTTTTGACGTTCTCTGTGCATCAGAATAAGAAGTATGGCCCACTGAATGTTAAATTACCTGTGTAAAACAACACACGTCATATGTGCAAGTAAATGTTGTTGGCAGTCCAATGTTTGCAACATGACTCGCGCTTAATTTTGGGGTAACAACTGGCCAATATCGTTTGATCAATATCTTGAAAGTGGGTTAGGATGTCGTATCGAAATGAAAACAAAGAGGTCTTAGCCAGGTACTAAATTATTTTGTCCCAATGACGCTCTCAATATTGATTTAAAAGAAATCTTGCATGCCTCTAATTGGAAAACAATGTATTTACAGGCAATTTTAACCTGGGCTCCCTCGGGGAGCCCCGACTGATCCGTTTCGAACTCTACCGACGATAAGTAAATATTCACATTTGCCTTATTGGGCTACAGTTTCCTTAGAAGGTCGTGCCTTTCATCTCGCAATTTGTCGCAGGATGTCGAACCAGTTCAACGACGACATGGACATGGAGATGGGTCCGCGGGTGATGATGGTGCGCGAGCTGGAGGCCAACCAGGACTCGAGCTTGGACGACGAGTCCGAGGAGGACGAGGATGACCGCTGGCGCGAGCTCGCGCGCGGCCAGGACGTGCCCTCGGACTATTGGCACATCCAGAAGCTCATCAAGTACATGAAGGTCGGGCCAAGCACAACGCGGCTAATGAGCACATCGTTCCCATTCCTAACGTGCGATGTGCCCGTGAAGCGCAGGTAGGCAACCAGACGGCCACCACCGTGGCTCTGGCGTGCCTCAAGGACCAGGACCTGAGCTCCGATACGAACCAGATGGCCATCAGGGAATGCGGGGGGATGGAGGTGCTGGTGAACCTACTCGAGGCGCAGGAGCTCAAGTGTAAGGTAAGGGACGCGATGGGAACGACGGATTGGACTTCGACTTGAGGGAGGTGTTCTGTGTTCTGTGCCTCTTCAGCTCGGCGCGCTCGCCGTCCTGAAAGTCATCTCCCTCAACATCGACTGCCGGCGGGCCATCACGGACCTCGGCGGGGTGCAGCAGCTCGTCGAGATCCTGGACGACCCCGCGCGCGACCTCCAGATCCTGGCGGCCGAGACGATCGCCAACGTGTGCAAGATCAGGAAGGCCAGGAAGATCGTGCGCAAGTCGGGCGGCATTCCCAAGCTGGTGCGTGTGCGTGCAGAGGGAGTTAGCCAGAGTGTCCCCACGATGATCGTTTCGCGAGGGTCGCCAATGATAGCGCCTGCGATACGCTGGGTAGGCCAACCCGCTAGGCGCCTGTGTGAAGTCGGCGGCCCGCCCTCGTGAAAAGGAGGGGGGGGGGGACGGCGTCAGCTCGGAGGAATGTCAGTTTGGTAGCGCCTCAAGTTTGGCACATACTGTATAATGCCACCTCCAGGTCGACCTCCTGGACGCCGACGCGCACATCCTCGAGACGCCCCGCTCGTCCATGCCCCCCGAGGAGGTGGAGCTGGTGGACGTGGTGGTGGCCGGCGCGCGCGCCTTGTGGGCGCTGTCCACCTCGCAGAAGAACAAGGAGGCCATGAGGAAGACCGGCGTGGTGCGGCTGCTCGCCAGGCTGCTGCGCTCCGGCCACAACGACATCATCGTCCCCATCATGGGCACGGTGCAGCAGTGCGCCACTGAGGTGAGAGCCGACTTCCCTCCCTCCGCTTGTCTCCAACATGTGTCGCCTCTTCTTTAAATTGCAACATGTATTTGTTCAGGCCAATTTTCAACTGGCTATCCAGACCGAGGGGATGATACCCGATCTCGTGGAGTATCTGTCCACCGAAAACACGGAAATCCAGAAACACTGCGCTTCCGCAATTTTCAAGGTACAAAGTCAAGTTGATTGTAGCGGGCTCAATTAGTTGTATGACATCGAGGACTACAAGTCGCCTCTGGCCTCTTCTCCTAGTGCGCGGAGGACCCCGTCACGCGGGACATCGTGCGGGAGCACGGTGGGTTAGAACCGCTGGTCGAGCTAGTCAAGGACGAACGCCTGCTAGAGGACAAGCCCCTCATCGCCGCAGTCACCGGGGCCATCTGGAAGTGCGCCATCAGCCTGGAGAACGTCAAAAAGCTCAATTTGCTCGGCATTATCCCAGTGATGACGCGGCTGCTCCAGGACCAGGACAAAGAGGTCGTCACCAACGTGGTCGGCGCGCTCGCCGAGTGCTGCAAGGTAACGTTGGGGAAGGGAAGGGTATCGCTCCAGTGCCCGTGCCACCCGAGGTGTCACCTCACCACAATGTGCGTCGCGCAGGTGGCGGCCAACCGGTCCGAGGTCCGCGCGCACAACGCCATCAAGCCCCTGGTGCTGCACCTGAACGGCACGCACCAGCCGCTGCTGCGCAACGTGGCCCGCGCCCTCAACGAGTGCGCCAAGGTAAGCGCCGCGCTCGAAACGGAAAAAGAATATTATCTAAATTAGCTAACGCATTCGCTAATGTGGCCTTAGATCAAAATATTAGCTCTCCTAGCTAAGAGAGCTAAAAAATTAGCCATAACAGTAGTTATCCAGAAAAAATGGAACTAGCTGTGAAAGTTAATAGGTTAGCTCTCTCGGCTAAGAATCGGCGAAGCGAAAGGCCACATTAGCGAATGCATTACCTATTTCAGCTAATTATTTCATTTCCGAGCGGCCCGCTCTTACTCGACTCCCCTCCCCCGGCAAGGACAAGGAGTGCATGCTGGAGATCGAGGAGCTGGACGGCGTGCGCCTCATCTGGTCGCTGCTCAAGAACGACAGCCCGGACGTGCAGGCCGAGGCGGCCTGGGCCCTGTGCCCCTGCATCATGAACGCCACGGTGAGCGTGAGCACGCCTCGCCCCGCGCGAGCCCGGGGCTGGGACCAGAGGGCCCTGCTCGTCGACCTCACACCCCCCGCCCTCCCCCGCAGGACTCGGGCGAGATGGTGCGCTCGTTCGTGGGCGGGCTGGAGCTCATCGTGTCGCTGCTCAAGTCCCCGCACACCAACGTGCTGGCGTCCGTGTGCGCGGCCCTGGCGCGCGTCGCCCTGGACAGGGAGAACCTGGCCGTCATCACGGACCACGGCGTCGTGCCCATGCTGGCCCAGCTCGTGCTCACGGTAAGGCGAGGAAGCTGTCTGGCGCGGACTCGCATCGTCATGACATGGACGCGCTGTGTATCCAGACGTGTTTTCGCACGTCGCAGAGTCGTCCAGGGCGCCCGAGATAAATCGGGACGGCGGCGTTTGCTTGGGCGTCTCACTGAGTGCCGTCTCGGATTACGGTGTGCAGCTTTGCACTCAGATATCAAGGCTTTGAGATTAGCAGAGAGGGCCAGAGAGGGGCTGACAATGGGGCGCGGGAGCACCGTCTCTCTCGATCAGTTCAATGTCGTAATTTTCCCCGTAACTCTTTTCGTCCCGGTTGGGACGCGAGGCCCGGGCGAGGGGGGTAAGGGGGGGGAGGGGCTTCCCTCTCGTCCGCGTGGCGTCTGGGCCTCCTATTGGCATGCGTATCCGGCGCCGTGACGGCTGAGCGGTCGGGCGGCGCATCTCTGACATCTGCATGTGCTTGGGTCCCGTGCCGGTGCCTGCGGCCGGTGCCTGCGGCGGTGCAGCTCGACGCGCAGGACAAGGAGCGCACCAGGAGCCGGCGGAGGGCGCGGCCCGGCAACAGCTCCGCCAGGAAGCAGGAGCAGGACAAGTTCTCCGAGGTGACCGGCGAGGCGACGCACTGCCGCGCCGAGCCACCACACCAGGCCGCACCTGGCCACTCTTCTTCACTACTGCTCTGTCTTTCTCTCTTCCTCCCAGCACTACGCTATTTTATACCTTTCTTCTTCCTCTCCTCCTCTGTCCACGTCCATATTTTAAGTCGTTTCGACCGCCGCCGTGCGATGAGGACTATAAGCACTATAAGCGTGCGGCCCGTAACACCGGAGCCAAAGCAGAATGCCGCACGCGGGGCCACCGCGGAACCCTCAGACGTGACCAGCGCTAGCTGGACGCTGGTGGCCTGACGGCGTGACCCGAGTATTTAACGGGTGGCTCCAGTTCGCTATGAACAAGCAATCGTGATAGCCCCATTTTCAATTATTTGAAGCTATCCTATAAGACAAAGCTGACCCTCCGGTCTGTCAAGGGCGTGCTCGGCTCGGGTGTGCTGCCCTCACGACAGGCAGTCACTCCTCGGGGGGTCAACCCTTGTTCCGGGCGTCCCTTAGTACAGTAATCAGCTTCATTCCCCATTTCAAACCCTTTTCTCAACGTTTTTGGCTTAATTTAATGCATGATATTGGTCATTTTTCTTAGAACTGCTGTTTTTCTTCAAGTGACATTTTTC
>NW_026267192.1:98234-108861 GCF_000697945.3 Frankliniella occidentalis | reverse complement strand
ATAGTTATGATGTGTGAATACATAAATCTATAAATCTGAGTTCTTAATAATGAAAGTGCTATAAAAATAATATAAGTTGTACACAATCCAAACTAAAATGTATTAGTAAGAAGCCACATAGCTTACAATGTCCCCATGAAGGTGGATACAGGGTTCTCTAAACACGAGCGTGATTCTCACGCCATGCGTGATTTTCACGCCAGGCGTGACAAAAGTTTATTCCTGATTGGCTGTGTGAAGCTTATGAAGCGTGAAAAGGACGCTTGCGATTCGTGAACTCTGTATCCACACTAACACTACAAAAACTAGTATCTACATTTTATCTGTAACAGGACGGCACTACGTTTCCAAACATAACAGACAGTTCATTTACAAAATAGAATGTATCACAATCAATGAGCATAACAGATGTACTAAAGTAAAAATGTAGACAGCACATACAGAAAAAGCAACAGTGTAGATATATTTATGTCAAAAAATCCAAACTTGCCTTGGCCTTTTCAAGCTCATGTAAGAAGGAATAAAATTGAGGTAGAGTCATTTCTAAGTACACATTCTTATGTTGTTTGTCACCGCTTTCAACAGTAATTTTCAGATGCAAGTACGAGGTTCCCACTTTATCCTCTTCACTTGTGGATGCTGTCACACCAAACTTCCAATCGACGTCCACCACTTTGTTCATTTCAATGCTGTCGGCCATGGTACGACTTGTGGTTGGATACGTTACAGCACTGGTTTTAAGAGCTCACGTCAAATATCAAGTTTGACAGCCAAGCTTGACAACTCGGCACTCGGCGGCAGTCAGTGGGGAATGAATGGGGTTAAAGTCTTCTGCTAGCTCCAAAACAAAACAAAGCACGAGTGCCAATATCGTTTCCCTTGTCTGTTTTCACTTTAGGAAGGCAGTACGATGGCATTTGCATTATTCACACCACGCCTAGTGGCCGGCCGCAGAACATCGAGTTGACAACAGACAGACGGACTGTCATTGACTTTTGTGTTGTTTTGGTGAATTTGCTCTTTTCAGACAGTTTGGTTTGACAAAAAACTTACGTTCGTATCTAGGAGAATTTCATCATGACCGCCAACGAGTGCTACCGGCCTCCTACTGACGCTCAGCTGCGATACACGGTGCAGTGGTTCCACGAGTGGAGCGAAATGCAGAGAGGGGACTTTCTGCCCATCCTAGCTCAAAAGCTGGCTCCCGGTAGCTATATCAACGGCCTGCTCTCTGGAGTAGAAACTTTGTCTTGTAACGAAGGTCGACCACCGAGTCTCTTCCAGTGCAGAGTCAAGTTGTTCAGAGAATGGTTCGAGACCTGGAGTCAGGCTGAGAGGGACCAGTTATTGGGACATATCAAGAGCATGGACCCCAACTTCTTTAACAAGGTTCAGGAAGAGCTTGAAACACTATCCAGCAAAGCAGGCAATGGTCCAATTCCATCAGAAAATGGAGACGTAGCTCACGATGCCACAGAGGAAAATGGAATTGTTGAGGTGAATGGGGAAGAACCTGCT
Source organism: Frankliniella occidentalis (assembly GCF_000697945.3). Classification (NCBI taxonomy): domain Eukaryota; kingdom Metazoa; phylum Arthropoda; class Insecta; order Thysanoptera; family Thripidae; genus Frankliniella; species Frankliniella occidentalis. The sequence goes on along the minus strand of NW_026267192.1, from coordinate 107,343 downwards.
GAAGCTGAGTCGAATGCCGTAGAAAATGGTGATGAGCCAGAGGATGCCCCAGCGACAACAAATGGGGTGGAGGAGACCCCTTTGAGCTAGTTCATAATTTGGTATTGACTCGTCAGCTGTGAGTAAGAAAAGGTACTTGATCCCAGATTTTTAGCTGAATTATACTTAATAACTTAAAGTATTATTATGTTATAGTTCTTTGAAAATTCTGCTTCACTAATCTTTTTTTCTTTTTCCCAGATGTGCCACATTTCTACATAAGACTTCTTCAGTATTGCAGATAACAGCAAAGACTAGAGGTTTGTACACGTATCTTAGTAAGCAAACACATGAGATAAGAGCACGTGTGGTGCCTTTTTGGTACCAACACCAACAGTCTTCAACTAATAGCCAGTAAATTGTTCTTGGTCTACCTTTTTGTTCACTATACTATAAATGTTATAGGAATTTTTACAAACTTCTGACAATATGTCCATTGTACTGTATTTACAATTACCCATACCCATATATCTACTTCTGTTTCATTATTCATTAGCCAACCTAGCTTTGACAGAACTTGGCAGCTGGAGTTTTGTACTAAACAACTCTGTATTAAAATCTGAGTCTAGTTATATACATTCCTCACGGTCATAGTGATAATACTTAGGAAAGATGCCTTTTAATATTTATTTTTTAAAGTAAGAGTTGAATTAGTGGGCCACATTTTATGGTTGTGTAACAGACATTTTATAAGAAAATGTTGTCAATTCATAAATAATTACACAATATACAAATATTGCGCCTTGCCTTTTGCTTGAGTGAGAAACTTTGCAGTTTTATCACAAAATATTTAATTCTAGTACATCAACACCTTGCCTACTGTACTCGAAGGCTGATTGAATGGGTCTGATTCATTACAAATCATTTGTGTTACTGTGTTTTTACTCGTTCTTTACCACCACCTGCACCTACTCAGTGGTAGAAGAACGAGTATTGATCTCAGTGCGATGTCACGCGTAACGCTATTCATGCTCGCAGTACAGAATATGTACACTTATGATACTTGTACCATTCGAAACGGGGAATGTTGTAGGCGTGACCAACAATGGACCTTTTTTCAAGTTTGACACTACTTTTTTGAGAACTCTTAACAAAATTCGCCGGTTTTCGTTCTAAGTCGATAGACCCGTGCCGCACAACAAATCTTCATCTTGGAACACGAAGCGCATACAGACATGACAATACTACCATTCGAAACTTCGTTTGCTAGTATTACTGGAAGCAATGAAGATTGTTTCGGTCTAATAGCAAAATTTTGAGAACTCTTAACAGATTTCACAAGTTTTCAGTCTAAGTCCTGTCTGCCGATGTTGCTTCTGCTATTGTGCCGCCAACTGTAGATTCATATTCATTTTGGTTTTCACGGAACGCGCATCTTTTTGAAAGCGCCGACTTTTGCAACAATGCTCTTGTCTTGTGACCTGAAGGGAATACCGAGAATAGCGCCTGTTTTAGCCTTCTCTTTAATTTCGTCATCATCCAGTTTCATATGGTACATGTTTAATAATAATATATATTCTCAGAGTAACGTGACACATGTTGACAGAACAACACTCGTTGATTCTACAACCATATAGATGTAAAGCAACTGAGCACTGAAAGAGTCTCTGTAAAGAACGAGTACCAGTATTCACACAAAATTAATTTTGTGTTTTCTTTCCTCCTTGTTTGTCATTTGTCTTATTATTATTATTCCTACTACACATTCCTCTTGTAGTTCCTTTTAAAATATTGTGAATGTGCACAACGTTTCAGGCAAGAAAATTCCGTATAACTTGTACTACTAGGGATTGTTTTTATGTCCCCATTATTTCTATTTTCTGGAAGTTTTAGTTTGATATGCTACATGACTAGTCATGTTTCTGTGTCTAATTTTCAGCGTACCATAACATCTGTTTCATTGATCTGCAGACTCAATTTATATATTTTAGTCTTAAGCGTGACAGTTTTTCCTTTTTTTGTTTGGTGGTGCCTTAACAGGAAAACCTAAGGTAGGACTTACTATCTCCCAGTCCAGTGTTGTAGAAAAAGAATTTCAGTCTGCAGTACCTTTGAAAGTCATTAAAAACATTCCTTACTAAGCCTTACTTTAAAGTGACTTTGTAAAGGCACTGCAGCTTGAGCATCTTTTAAAGGTTCTGGTTCCTGCCTTTTCTTTTTCTAGTGAATTTTATAGTTTGCTAAACTGAATTACTGATTTGTTGTAATCTGGTTGTTATTTATTTTTGTGAAGGGTTTTATTTATATCTGATGCTTTTTTATGACTTCATGCTTTGATATACGTTTCACTTTGACCATTAATTGTGCAAACAAATCACTAACTTGACTTAAAACTTTTAATACCCTTGCTAATGTGAATGTGAGCTTAAGAATAACTTACTGATCATAGTGATTTTTATTCCATTTCTTGGTGATGCGATCTGTGGTTAAAATTGTGATTGGTTACATTCCTATTGTAATTTAATAATTGGCCATAAGTTCATTTTAAAAGTATATGTTTTCTATCTTTTGGTATTGGTACTAAATGTTCATTTTTCTGAAGGTCTAAATAGATATTTTGTAGAATGGGTTAAAAAAAATAATTAAGGGATGAAAGTCACCAAAATTGCATTCATGACTGCATTTTGATGTTGAGTCCTTTTTCTTTTGTGATTTATCAAATTGTAACTACCAGGTTTTGGCATAGTGATTCCCCATGAACACCTGACTACTGATAGATTCAAAAGTCAATGGAAACAATTCATTATTGTAGACCTGAAATAGTTATTTAGGTAGCCCAGACCCACAAGTTCTCTTGTGGTTCTCTGGCCCTATATGTCTAATTCTTATACAGCCCAGAAAAAATTAAAAGATGCTATTTTTAACCTAAACTGCTGGCACTATAATGTCTAAGAAAATGTGAACATTTTGAGCATGCCTGTTACTTTTAAGCACACACACCAGTGTCGGTGACATAAAGGCTGGCAATTTCATAGTAACTCAGTTGTTGCCTCTCCATCAAATAAATATTCTCTAATAAAATAAATTGAATTTATTAAAATTCCTAGTATATAAAATATGGTCACCTTTTACAGAACAGTCTTTAATTATTTTACTCCACAGAACTTAAATGTTGCAGTTTGGAATGTCACCACAATACTGAAATACACATATACTCTCACCTGTGCTGATGCAGCACAATCCCCGAGACATGATTTCTATCATGTTTCTATACTTGCAACAAAACCTAACAGTACATTATTACTTTTCCCAGATGCTGTTGAAAGATGCAATACAGGAATGCTATAAAATAGGTAAACACGGATGCTTTGCAGTCTTAGAAAACCTGTGCCCCCGGAACACTAATGGCAACAGGCTGTGCGGTTCTCAGCAATGTCCACACTCCAGCAGAACCCACGCCAACAGATAGGCCTAGGATGTTGGTACCCATCTTGCTGACAGCAGCTGCAAATATCAGAAGGGTCATTGATTCAGATCCCGACGTAGCCCGGGCGTGTGGGAGCAAACACCCCGGTGTTGCGGGTTTGCATACCCTCTTGGACCACAGGGGCCATGACGGTAAAAGTAGGCAAACTTGCAGCATTGTTGTGTTTGCTCTGATACACCCAGTAAAATGAAATGATATAATGGAGGTTAAGAAGAGACAAGAAAAACAAGTTCTAAAACCTCGGCAAAACACTAACAGAGATCGGTCTCCAAAACGTCTGAAATAATAAACGTCAAAAAATAATTTGATTACAAACCCGCTGTATTCGCCACGCTGACAGTGGCATCCTTAGAGTGCACCAGGACGAGGTTGCCGTCCAGAGGGACTCCGGCGTCGCCAAAAGCAGCGTCGTCGACGGCCAGGAGGACGCTGGCGCCGGCAGCTCCTACCGTGCCTAAAAAAAAAAAAACAAGAGCGGAGGGGTTGACAACGAGTCCGCAGCTCGGGCCGTAGGCGAGCTGGAGTTACAAAGGACAACCAACCGGTGAGCACGCGGCCTTGCACCGTGACGCGCACGCAGGCGGGCTGGCTGAGTCTGTCGTCGTGCGAGGCGACCAGGACGATGCCGGCCTGCTTGGCTATGGCGGGCGCGTTCACCAGGTTCACGCCGGGCTTCTGCACCAAGCCGGCGGCCACTGGCGTGACGAGGAAGGCCTTCTTCTGGAGGGCCGCGCCGGCCGTCTGGACGGCAACCTGCGCGCCCGCGGTGCCCCCGGCAGCCAGCAGCCGCGAGGCCAGCACGCCGAGGCGCTGCGCGAGCGCGATCCAGGGGGCGTTCTCGGGCACCAGGGCGGCGCCGAGCACGGGCGCGTTCACGACCCCCGTCACCGAGTACGGCGAAGAGGGGTCGGCCAGGGCCACGAACTGCTCGGCTACCTCGACGGCTACACGGCTCTGCGCCTCGGCCGTGGACGCGCCGAGGTGCGGCGTGGCGACCACCTTGGGGTGCTCGATGAGGGCGCGCGTCGTGGCTCCCTTGGGGGGCTCCTCGCTGAACACGTCCAGGGCGGCGCCGCCGCAGCGCCCGTCCTGCAGCGCCTTGAGGAGGCCCTCCTCACAGATGATGCCTCCACGAGCTACGTTTACCACCTTGACGCCCTTCTTGCACTTGGTGAAAACCTGGTCGTTGATCATGTCTGGGACAAAGAGGGTTTGAGGTGTTAGTCTCTCTATCAAAGGTCTAGAAGGCTGGCTGGGGCCACCCCTTCCTTCGTGCACATAGTGAAAACAAATGCCGCGGCCAAAGAAGTGGCCCAAGGTGTGCCCAAGAAAGTGGCGAATCTAAAATTCAGAATCAGGCATCTTACGAACGCTTTCGCCATGAGGCTCACAGGCGCTACTCACTGCGAGTCTGAGGGATGAGCGGGGTGTGCACGGTGATGTAGTCGGCCACGGGCCAGATCTGTTCCAGCTCCATCTTCTCGACGTTGAAGGCGGCGGCGTCTTCTCGAGTAACGATGGGGTCGAAGCCGACGGTCTGGAACGAGCGGGAAAGTTGCGACTTGCAGTTTACGCGGTCGACACCTATAATCTAATAGAGGACAATTACGCGTTACGCCCTTCTCAGCCCGCCGCGGGCCACCACCACCAACCACCCTACACCGGGAAAGCAACGGTTTACCGATCACGCGAGAGAAGGAAGCGGCTCTCTGCCCTTCCCTCCCGACACTCCTCTCTGGGCCACTCGTAGACGAATCCGGCGATAAGACAACACGTCTTCTGTCCTGTAGACGGATGAGATGTGACCCCCCACCCCCCGGCCTCAGGCCTCAGGCCTCACGCCTGCCCTGGTCCGGTATGCTCACCTTCATGCCGTAGGCCTGCATGCGGTGGGCGACCTCCCTGCCGATGCGACCCAGGCCGAGCACGGCGAGGGTCTTCCCCTGCAGCTCGCTGCCCGAGTACAGCTTCCGGTCCCAGCGGCCCGCCTTCAGCGAGTGGCACGCCACGCTCACGTTCCTGGTGACGGCAAACGTGAACATAAGACCGTGATCCGAACAACAAACCACCTGCAGCTAGTTAGAGAGGGGTGCAGGGAGGGACACTCTGTCTCACCTGGCGAGGTCAGCGATGAGGGCGCAGGTGAGCTCGCAGGCGCTGATGGAGTTGCCGCCGGGCGTGCTGGAACACAAAGGTAACCGGTCATGCTTCTACGCGTAGCCTGGCGTAGCCCGTCCTGGACGGGTTGGTGTTGGCGCGCTGGGGCGGCCGGGTCCCGCGTCCCTCGACGTAGCGCAAGGCAGCAGCGGCCACAGCAAGGTCAATTATTCATTGGGAGGGGCGGAGGCCGACGCAGGCCCTTGCCCTACCCGGGACCAACAGCGGGGCGTCCCCGGCCGCACTCTGCACTTGCACGCACTGCTGCAACGAGGTGCAACTCACTTGAGGACGATGATGCCCCTGGCGGTGGCTGCCTCCAGGTCGATGTTGTCCACGCCGGTGCCCGCCCTGCCCACGACGCGCAGGTTGGTGGCGGCGGCGATGACTTCGGCGGTCACCTTGGTGTCGGATCTCACGACCAGTCCGTCGTGTTTCTGCAGAGAATAGAGAATAACTCGGTCAGCCCCCGTGTAAAGCACACGATGCAGCGACAAACACAAGACCGCCTTCACTACCAACGCGGGGCAGCCTCTAGTCTCAAGCCCGGGCTCTCAAGCGAAGCTCAAGCGTACCGGAATCTCCTTGAGCAGCTCCTCCTTGGGCATCTTGTACTTGCACGTGACGGGGATGCCATTCTTTTGGAGCAGCTCCACGCACAGGGGATCCACCTCGTCGCTGACGAGCACGCTGCGGAGGGGAATGGCCATGTTGGATCTGTGGAGAGGAAGAAAACATCGAAGATAGGTATAAGTTCCCGCTCTCAAGTCGTCACCGGACTTCCACCCACGCCCACCGAGGACGTCAAGTGTGACACAACGCGCTGTGTGTGGTGATCGAATTGCTTGCCCGATAAGCGGGACGCACCCAGCAACATAGTTGCGTCATCGAGAGCCTGATGAGCGGGGAGCAAAAACAGCTTTTGTTGCAGTAGTGAGCGTACGCCTGCCTGCGAGTACTGCCTCGAACAGAGAGCGTCAACGGTTCAGCCCTATCACCCTCCCCTCCCCCTCCTCCCCCGTCTCACCTAGCCAAGTCTAGCCTTGAACTTGTCACCCGCACCACGGCCGTGAGCGGTGGCCGTGTAACACCCGCCTCCTCTCAGTCCCCAAGGCTGGCGTGCAGCCGATAGATACAAGAAGGCACACCTCTCATTGATTGTGATTAACACAAGGTCTACACTTTTAGAATGCCATTAATTTATAATTAAGTATTTGTAGAATGTGTGCGACAGGGCAGCAGAGTGGAAAAACATGTCGATTGCCCGTCTCATCACAGTGCCACAATCAAGCCAGACCCAAACTATTTATCTATTCTATGGTCTAGGTTTTATTCGAGCTTTATATTACTGCGTTATTCTGAGCACCTCAAAACCTCCGGGCGACCCAAATCCCTTCAAATCATTTCGGTGCGTTACGAGCCACAATGGGCCCACTTGTTGGTGTCTACTGTACGGGCCAAGTTGTTTGGCACGTTTGTTTTCAAGGTCGAACTTTTCATTCCTCCTTGTTTGTCAGCCACTAGAGTGAGCCTAGTAACCAAAGTCACCAAACGGGGACAAACATGACTCTTTCCTTCGTAAGGATCCTGATAAAACCAACCGTGTATATCTCTCATTCCGATTAGGTTTCAGGGGGAATTGCTATAGTGCCTGGTTGCCTTTTGGAAGCACTGAAAATTCGCTGGACAAAACCTGGAGGGAAAATTATAACATTATACTGGGTTTGGCTGATTCGCCCTGCTCACTTCTGTAGTTGGACTGTGTCGCATACACGCATGCGTTCGGGTTGCCTACTAGCTCGGTCCGTAAGGCGCCATGGTCGACCCAGAAAAATGGGTTCTCGGTCCAAGAGTGTAAAATGCACTCGATCCAATGAAGAGCATTTTGCACTTGATTCGAGAACAATTAAACTTGTAGTGAGTCAGATACGCTTGATTCAAGTGCCCATTTTGGTACTTGAATCAAGCGTAAATCAGCCTCACTACAAGTAAAATTGTTCTCAAATCAAGTGCCAAATACTCTTAATTAGATTGAGTGCATCATAGTCTTGAACTAATAACCCATTTTTCTGGGTGTCAGACACGATGTACGAGCGTGCGGTGCAGTATAACCAGTATAACTACGAATGTCGACGGGGCAAATCAGCAAATCAGCTACCTGCCATACTCGCGCCTCGAAAGCGACAACACCTGATTATGTGCCGTTCGAGGGCTGCTCGCTCAGGATAGTCCAGAGAAAGTACGTCCGCAGATTTATTCATTCGGCAAATTACAGGAGCTGGGCGCCTGCGAGACTCGGGGTAGGCCACCCCGTCGTGCACGCATGCACTGCAGACAAGATGTTGCCTACCGATCAGGCGCTAAGAGAGCTTAACACGGGCTGAACTTGGCTTGGCAGTCTCGCGTCGGCAAATGACGGACGTACTTTCTGGACGACCCCTCACACAAATGCACCACTTTCTGTTGTTTCCTCACAGGGCGGCCTACAGAACCCGGAATGTTCTGTAGTTCTACTGTACCGCATCATGCAGGTGGATGGGCTTGCCGCTTGCCTCGCCAACCTCGGCGCCTTGCGAGTAGGCAACGCGTCCGCACGCCTGCATGCGGTACAGTGCAACTAAACTATGCTCCGGGATATGCGGGCCGCGGGCCAGCGGGCCAGCGGGCCCCAGGGACCCCGGAAAATTTTGTAGCGTTGAACAGTACCCCTGCCGGAGGTTTGCCTATTGTCACAACCGTTCTAGCGGGCCCCGGCGGGTAGGGCAACCCAGCTGCACGCATGCATGCAAAACAGTATTCGACCCCGAAAAGAACATATTGTGACATTATTTGGTACGTGGGTACAGCTCTAACGGTGCAAATAAACCTGAAATAACCTGAAGTGTCCTTCGCTCCCCCTTCCCGGTCTGGTTGGCCGGACGAGACGCAGCCCGCAGGGAATGCACACGAATGCATGTTTAGAGAGGCGGTGCAGCCCAGGCCGCAGGGCCGGCTCGCGTGGCTAGAACGAGTCTCGGCTTCGGGCAGCAGCAGCGCTTCTCTGCGCTATCCACTCCACGGCGCCACGCCACAACGTCAACGAGACTCTCGGGTGCGTTAAAGCAGCCCCAGTCATCCTTGAACAGCCACCTGAAAGGTGGTCAATTCGCAGTACAAAACCCCAAAGCAGCCCAAAACACATCGCTACGCCCCCCTGTCGGCCGGAACTTAAAATTAACTGTCCCTACTCTGGACACATGTCAAAGGGAACTGTCGACGGGTCAGTGACACTCCCAGTGACTGGTTGACTTGGCTAGTTTCATGGCAGCAGCAGCGTTAACGAATACTTTACACCAAAGCCTGATAGCGGTGATGTTCGACTACCGGCGAGGCTCACCTGTGTGTGTGTGTCGCTGGTGTGCGTCTGCCGGGACGTGCTGCCAGGCCACTACTGACTGCCGAGCCCGAGTCACTGCCTCGTGTCGCCCCGCGGCTCCGCCCCGCCCC
>NW_026267192.1:88009-94629 GCF_000697945.3 Frankliniella occidentalis | reverse complement strand
GAAAATATCGAATTCGATGTATCGAGCCCATGCTCATCGCCGATATCGTCTCGCTATATTATCGCACAGCCCCACCCCCGCTCCTCGCACACCCCGCGCCTCACCCGGGGAGGCAGTGTGCCGCCGTGAGCACCCACTCGGGCCCGATGATGGAGCCGCCGCAGATGTAGCCCTTCCTCCTGGTCCGCAGCGACACCTGGTACGGCACGCCCACGATCTCCACGTGCTCGCCCTTGATGATGCGCTTCTGCGCGAGCGTGACGGCCTTAGCCGCGGCAGGGAGGCTGGCAGCCGGGGGGCGGGCCGAGGCTGCGGGGAGAAAGAAACCGTCAGTGATCCGGGCGATCCTGCGGTTGTCTTCCGCCCCTCACAACGAAGAGAAGATTACCCCTCGCTCCAGGGGCTGCAACTCCGCTGTCCAGTAAGACTTCACTGGGCGCCGTGACCATCATCTTGTAAAGTGATGAGACTATTTGGCGCAAGGGGACAGTCGCAGGGTGAGCAGATGTCACTTTTTTCGAATGTGCCCTCGATCTGCGGATGGGAATCAGGAAAAGAAACATTTCTTTTCTCTCTACACACGCATCTAGCCATTGGCCAAACGGTAGGTGAAGCATTGTAAGGTGTCACACTCTCACTGGAAGCATTTTTACTCCATTTGGGAACATACTCGATTCCGGCACGCCCTGAAATTCACATCAACGATCCCAGTTGTCGATGCACGGAGAGCCACGGCCGAAAACAAAGCGATGCATGAGATGGCGTTCGGACAAGGGTATTGATGCACATGGTCACGAGGACGGCGGCCCTCACCGAGACCGAGCCCGCTCGCGAGCAGCAAGGCTGCACACAGCCAGAGCGTCATGGCGCCAGGGCGTCGCGTCGCGGTGAGCGGTGAGGCCGGGTGCCGGGTGGCGAGCAGAGGCGAGTGCGGCCCTCACCGCGGCGGCCCTCCCCTCGCCCCGCCGCGCACTGCGCACCCCGAGGTGGGCCGCGGCGGGGCCGGCCGGCCCGGGCCAGGCTCGTGGGAGGGGGCCGCGGCCTGCACTCTACACTACTGTACACCCCCGTGAAAAAAAAGGTACGTCAAACCAAAAGAGCGCCCGGACCAGGGGGGAAAGGGGGTGGAACTGAACACAACCCTCCGAGATGCTGTAGCCAATTGGTTTATTGAAATGTTCTCTCCCTCCCCCTCTCCTTATACGCCAGCCGTCCTCCTGATGAAGTCCCTGATGTCCGCGCTGCCGACCTTGGTGTACACGCCCGGGTAGGACGCGCAGCCGACGCCCCACGACACGATGCCCACCTGCACGCCGGTGGTCGCGTCCACCATCGGGCCCCCGCTGTCGCCCTGGTCCACACCACGCCGTTAGAGGCCCCCGTGCGCTGTGCGTAGCGCGACACGATCAGGCGACGACGCCTACCTGGCACGAGTCCTTCCGCTGGCCGCCCGCGCACAGCTCGTCCGGGCGGATGGGGCTCAGGCCCAGCTCGTCGTACTCGGCCGAGCAGCTCCTGCGGTCGATGATCTGCACCCTGGCCCGCTGCAGCTTGATGGGGAGGTCGCTGGACTCCTGCACACACAAAGTACACCATACAGAGTATCCGCCACCGTTTGTAGGCAGTCGCTTAGACCGACTGTGTTCACCGCCCCACTCTCACTCGTTACTCACGTATTTGGTGCCGCCCCAGCCGGAGATGGTCATGTTGCTGCCCGGGGGCGGGTCCGCCTCGGCCCTGCCGCTCAGCCGCACGGGCTGGACGGCGCTGCCGAGGGCGGCGCGCTCCGCGAGCCGGACCAGGGCCACGTCCCAGCCGTGCGCGCCGCGGTAGTGCGGGTGCCGGGCCAGCGCCTGCACCCGCACCACGCGGCCGCCGCGCTGCCGCAGCGACGTGCCCATGCGCACCATCCAGCGGGCCCCGTTGGGGCCGTTGCTGTTGGAGAAAACATGACCCTCGTGAAGCAGAAGCAGCGTCCCGAGAAAGAGTCGCGTTCGCGTCACTGTCACTAGACGCCTGCTTACTTACCGGAGGAAGCAGTGCGCCGCGCTCAGCACCCACCACTCGGAGATGAGGGTGCCTCCGCAGGCGTAGCGCCCCGCGTACTCCAGCGCCACCTGCGGGAGACCAGGGCGGAGTAGTGGCCTCGCAGCGCAGCGCCGGCGACGCCTCGCCCGGGGACGGCTAAGCTCACCTGGTACGGCAGCTCTGTGATCTCCACGTCCTCGCCATTCACGATGCGCGTGTGGTTAGCGCGGGCAAAGGCCGCCTCCCTGTTTGCGGCACCAACATCACCCCCACCATCACCACCCTCGTCATCGTCAAGACCACCACCACTACGGTTATCGTTGTTTTTGTCAGTGTCGTCGTCGTCGTCGTCCTTCAGGGTGTGAGAGACGTGCTGCGAGTCTGCATCAACAACATCGACTTCTTGAAGCGGTCTGTTCAGACAGACAAGCACAGGGAGGGGGTGGGGGAGGGGCAAATCAAAGAAAGGCACTCCGCGACTCACGACTTATGCTTTCGACTGTATTGAACCGTTCTCCACGTGGTGTGTCGGGGTGCGGGCGGGCGCCGCTGGTGGGCGGGCGGGGACGAACCTGATAGGCGCGGCGTGGGGGCGGCGTGCCCCTGAGCGGGGTGCGTGATCCTGCCCCGCTCCGTGGCCGAGTCGTCGTCGCTCTCCAGCTCCAAGGTGCGGGCGACGTGCTGGGCCCCGGCCCCAGCCCCGGCCCCGGCTGCGCTCCCCGGCTTGGACTCCATGTCGCGGAGAGAGCTGAGGGAGCTGAATGGTGGTTGGCGCGGCGCCAGCTGCGGCCCGGGACCGCCCAGCCGAGTCGACTTGCCTTCCATGCCCGGGATGCTATTCAATCCACCTATGCCAGAAAGTCCAGAAAATGCTTGAGATATCGCAGCCATGTACGGGACGTGTTCCGGGAGCGGGGTCTCTGCACCCGCTGTCGGGGGCGGCGCGTCCGCTGTGGTCCGGGTGGCTTCGTCTGGGAGGTGAGGTTCGCCACCTTCGGGCTTGTGCATTCCGTTTGAGTAGTTTCCGGACTGGTGGCCAGTAGGTTGAGGGGAGGTTGTGGATACCGGGGCGGCAGGTTCAGAGGTGGAGACTGGCGCTGGGGTGTGCTTGGCCTCCGCCCGGGACTCGTCGGCGGCAGGGGAGAGCCCCCCGGGCAGGGAGGTGCCGGCCGAGGAACCTGGCGAGGGAAAGAAGCCTACTGGAGATTGTGGGTGGCTTGCGGAGTGTTTGGGAGGGTCACCGGACTGCAGAGGGGACTGTCCTGGGGATTGTGAGGACTCCGCTGGAGATAGGGGGGACCCCGGAAGGTGCGCGGGAGATCCTGATGGGGATTTAAAGGCCCCTGGAAAGTGCTGTCCAGGCGGCGGGCCAGGCCATGCGGGGTGAGGTGGGAGATGTGCACCACTAGGCATATATGGTGCGGCAGGTTGAGGATTTGCAGTGAATGCAGCCGGCTTAAGAGAGCTGGATGTCTGGGCAGGTGGTGCATGGAAATGCTCGGCGAGGTGGGTGCCAGCGCCCGGGGGCGGTAGGAACGACCCTACGTGCTGCGGGTCGGCGAATGAACCTATGGGCTGCGGTACGTAACCGGGTAGCATCGCAGGGGGTGCGTGCTCGTAGGGCTTGGCGGCGTCGTGGCCTCCAGCGGAGGGGAACATCCCTGCCGGGGAAAGAGACCCTTGAGTGTGTCCCGCCGGTGGCCCGAAAGGAGCAAGGGGCTGTTTCGGGGGTTGCACCTGCTTGAGTTGCGTCTGGGGCTGCGTCTCGGGCTGCGCCTGGCCTGCGGGTTGTCCAGGTGACGGAACCTCGGCGCCACCCGCCCTTACGGGGCCCGGAGCAGACAGTGCTGGCGGCGCGGGCTGCGCGCCCGCCGCAAATGGCGGTTCGGACGAGGCAGTGGTGGGCAAAGCAGCCTGAGGTGCCTGGCCCGGGTGCGGGTGTTGGAACGGGAAGCTTGCCACATGCGGATTTGGTGGATATTGCTGGTGAATCTCCTGTTGGGGGAAGTTTGAGGGGAAGCGGTTCGGGCTCTGCTGGTAAGCAAACGGTGGGTGCTGCGGTGCGGGTGGGTACGGCTGCACAGGCTGTGGGGGTGGAGGCAGCCCCGGACGAGGGTACTGCAGGCCGTGTTGCGCTGGGGCCGGAGCCGGAGCCGGGGCCGTTGTCTGGCGCTGCGGAACGGAGTGGGGCGCTTCGGGGTTCGGCAGGTGAGGGTAGGGGCCCGGCTGGCCATGGACCGCCTCGTGCTGGGCCTGCTGGACATGCGGCTGGTGGTCGTGCTGCGGGCCGGACACCGCCGGGCTGCTGGCGTACTGAGGGGCCGGAGTCATCTGCGCTGGCAGGTCCGGGTGTGCAGTCTGTGCCGGCGGCAAGAACTGCTGCTGGTGGCTAGGGTTGTACGGGGGCAGGCCAGGCTGGTACTGGAACGGGTTGGCAGTGGAATGATGATAAGGTTGATGAAGGACTTGCTTGTTCTGCGGGGAGTAGAGGCCCCCAGGCTGGTGCGGGTACTGGGCCGAAGACTGACCGCTGACCGGCGAGAGCTGATCGAATTGGTTCGGGCGAGAAAAGTCCGGCGTGTCTTGTCCAGTCAGTTGTCCAGGGGACTGCGCAGGGTGCTGCACTGGCGCGTGCCACGGCACCTGTTGTCCCAGGGCCTGCGCTGCAGTATTCAAGGGTGACTGCACAGGCATTTGCACCGCGAGCTGCCCTGGTGCGGGTGCCGGCCCCAGGCCAGAGGCTGGCCCTGAGGCTAGCCCTGAGGCTGGCCCTGACCCCGGTCCTGACCCTGATCCTGACCCCGGTCCTGACCCAGACCCGAGCCCAAGTCCAGGTCCTGGACCTAACCCCGGCCCTGGACCCGGCCCTGGACCCGGTCCTGGCCCTGAGGCTGGCCCTGAGGCTGGCCCTGAGGCTGTCCCTGAGGCTGGCCCTGACCCCGGTCCTGACCCCGGTCCTGGCCCAGATCCGAGCCCAAGTCCAGGTCCTGGACCTAACCCCGGCCCTGGACTCGGTCCTGGCCCTGAGGCTGGCCCTGAGGCTGTCCCTGAGGCTAGCCCTGACCCCGGTCCTGACCCCGGTCCTGACCCCGGTCCTGGCCCAGATCCGAGCCCAAGTCCAGGTCCTGGACCTAACCCCGGCCCCGACCCTGGCCCTGAGGCGTGTCCTGGAGGCGGCCCCTGCGGATGCGCTGGCTGCCGCACACTAGGCTTAGCCGTCTGCGTCGACAGAGTTTGCGTCGTGGATGTTGCCTCCATGGCCTCCTTGGCTTCCTGGGCCTCCTGGGCCTCCTTCTTGGCTTGGGTGAGGATCGCGCTCAGCCCCTGCAGCTGCTCGTTGATGGTGTTGAAGTCGGGCATGGCTGCCTGCGGATCTTTCGAGGGCCCCGGTCGGTTCTTGATGCCAGCCATAATTTCGGCGACCGTCTTCCTGATCTCTGCAGATCGGTTGGGCTTTTCTGAGATCGCCTCGCGAGCGCGGTGCTTGTCCTCGTCGGGGAGGGACACCGCCTCGCAGGACCTGGCGGCTGTAACCGGGCAGAAACAGTCCCCAGTCCTGCCCGGTAGCGCCGTCGTTGCCGTCGTTGCCGTCGTTGCCGCCGTTGTGGTGGTTGTGGTGGTGGTTTGCTTGGCACGCAGGTGATCGGCGAGCACCAAGAGGTACGGAACAGAGCTCTTGGCATAGGTGTCGCTGGCCACCACCAGGTCCCAGTCGCTTACCCGATTGGTCGACAGATCGCCCGCCTCTTTCCGCAGTCGAGCCGACACCATCGTCAGGATGGCCTTGAGCTCGCCGCGCGTCAGCCCGACCCGGACGGGCAGCTTCCCCCGGATGAGGTGCGCGCCGATAGCTCCGCCGTGATCGTCGCGGTGGACCGGCATGTCTTTGGTCAGGGCCGCCGTCGTCGGAGTGGAAGTCGTAGTCGTGGTTGCAGCAGTGGTGGTGGTGGTGGTGGTGGTGGTGTCCTGCTCCTCGTATTCGTGCCTCGGCAGGGTCTCCCACTCCGGGTCGGGGAGGCGGGCGCGGGCCGCGGGGGGCCCCAGGATCGCCGCGCCCAGCAGGATCAGCAGCTGCAGGCGGAGCCCTGGCCCTGTAACGCAGGAGCGCGACATCACCATCACCATCGATGCCGTATTGCGGCAAGGCAATTTCAGGGGGAGGAAAGTCTACCTGCCCTCTGTCCAAACTTAATATTCCTACAGACTCGACGTGCCCCGCCCCCCTTAAGGTTAGGTCGATCATGCTCACCGTGTGCCGCTGCCGCTCGGTGACGGGGAGTGCGCCGCATGGCGGCCATGGCGGCCGGCGGTACACTGGGCCCGCGCCGCCCTGGCCGCCCCCACCCTGCCAGAGGCTGCTAGTGATAAGGCGAGGTCGGCCCGCGACACAGTGCGGCCGCCCGCTACTAGACGTCCAGCCAACCTGGTCCTGTCGCGGTGCAGCAGCAGCCAGGCCTGCAGCTATGGGCCCGGTGCCTACCCCCCTCCCCCTCTTTTCCCCAGTCGCCCCCGGCACAAGTACGTTGCTCAATTTTCGTAATCCCAACCCCAACATGTGCTCTGAATGCCCGCGCAGCCAGCCGCCTTGGCTG
>NW_026267192.1:85961-87539 GCF_000697945.3 Frankliniella occidentalis | reverse complement strand
GCCCCGCCCCGCCCCGCCCGATAGTGTTGCATCGGCAAAGTTCACGGTAAATGACACGACGAGAAGCTATCATTGCTTACCTCGGAGGGCCCGGCCGGGCTGGACGGAGGGGAATGGGATGTGACATAGACACGGCGTCACAGGGGAGATGAAGACCCCATGCCAAGGTGGCTAACCCCCGGAAAAAGAGAGACATTGGAGACTTTGTTTGTTTGGAGACGGGGCCAGGGTGTCCCAGTGCTGCATTGATAAAGCATGCGACAACTTTCCCTGCGCTATTGCCTCGGCCATAGCAGGCCATTGCACACATCACGATTTCCGATTTGGCATTTATTTAGTCATTGGCCCTCAAAGCAAACCAACTTAATAATGTCGAAAATCTACTGCTGATAGAGAAACAGACGTCATTTTCTACGTAATCAAAACAAAGTTTCACAATGATTTCACTGGCGCCCGCGGAAACGTAGAATGCATTCACTTTACAATAGATAAACAGCGATTATGAGACTCTCCGTGCCGTGACGCCTTCGCCCTAGATGCCGCTGACTGTCTTGACGTACAGCCGGATGCTCTTGTCGGCCAGGTTCGTGAACACGCCCGGGTGGTACATGTGGCCGCATCCTCGGCCGAACGACACGACGCCGTACTGCGTGGTGACGTTCATCGGGTCGGTGTGGACCAAGGGCCCGCCGCTGTCGCCCTGGCGGAGGATGGTACAAGTTTAAAGAGAGAGGGAGGGAGGGGCGGAGAACAGCCGCTCTGCACCGCGCCGCGAGGGTAGGCCACCAAGATAGCGCGTCGGTCGGAGTGGCTGCCGGGCCGCTCAGCCGGTCAGCCGGGCTGCTCAGCTCACCGAGCAGGCGTCCCTCCCCGACGCGCTGCCGGCGCACATCATGTGCTCCGAGATGACCGAGACGGTGGCGTACAGCAGGCGGCACACGATGTGGTTCACGACACGCAGCTTGGCCTTCCTCAGGGAGACGGCCGGCCTGTCCGAGTCCTGGAGCAGTCGCGCCCAAGCTCATCGAATCACATTCTGCAAATCCAATCGTATAACAAGATGACAGTTTCAACGGCAAAGCTCAAAGTTTTACAGTAAAAGCTGCAAAACTGAAAATTACACAGTGTGAACTGTTGAAACTAGCCATATAGCTGTGCAGTTCAACCTGTATGCAGTGGAAACTGTTATTTGTTTTTGTTTTTATGTTTAAACTGCAAGACTTAAATCATCTTGATACACAGTTTGATTCGCAGAGCAGCCGAGGCCAGACGCACCTCTTTCTCCACGCCCCAGCCGGACACCAGCACCCAGGCGCCGGCGCTGAGGGTGTTCTGATGGTCGCCGCCGGCGGACAATTCGGGCAGCCGCACGACGGCCCGGGTCTGGTCCAGGTCGAAGGGGGGCATGACCCGCAGGAGGGCCACGTCCCAGTCGTTGGCCTCGTCCCGGTAGCGCGGGTGGCGCTGCCCCTCCACGACGGCGTGCTCCGAGCCGCCCTCGTCGTGCCTGTCCGACCCCGCGCGCACCGTCAGCAGGTGCACGTCCCGGCCCTGCTTCCTGACGACACGCAGCGCCAC
>NW_026267192.1:75148-78301 GCF_000697945.3 Frankliniella occidentalis | reverse complement strand
CGCTACTAGACGTCCAGCCAACCTGGTCCTGTCGCGGTGCAGCAGCAGCCAGGCCTGCAGCTATGGGCCCGGTGCCTACCCCCCTCCCCCTCTTTCCCCCAGTCGCCCCCGGCACAAGTACGTTGCTCAATTTTCGTAATCCCAACCCCAACATGTGCTCTGAATGCCCGCGCAGCCAGCCGCCTTGGCTGGGCGTAGGGAATGCACCGGGGGTGAGGGGGGAGGGAGGGGAGCCAGACGCACGTATACCGCCCTGTAATTAAATTAGGCTCAGGTCGCCCATCTCCGCCCGGACCCACCGGCCGTGCCTCCGTCTCGTCCAGCCGCAGCTCAACACACTCACTTGGAAATCACAACCTCCGGCTGGCTGCGCGTTAGTGGTGCGCGCCGCTCTTGGTCTCTTTTTATCGGGCATTACGGCGCTCGCTGCGCAAGCCGGCGGCCGCCACCTGAGCGGAGCGGAGCGGAGGGCGCCCCGACACCCTCCGCTGCTCCGTTTACCGCGCGTCTCCAACCCGTCCAGCTCGAGGAAAAGTAAGTGTGAGGGGTCCATCAGGCGGGGTCGGTCCGTAAACCGTCACCGTTCGTTTGCACAGCAGCCGACTAGACTACAGTAAAGCGGTAACGCACCCACCTTGGCAAATCACGGTAAAGAAGGTGTAAAAGTTTTACCGATTATGGCGAAAAGACTTACGCCCAATTACTATTACTGCCGCGTTAATGCATTTCCACTAAATTTTTGTTTACTGGTGGACAACATTTTTCTCCTCCCGTGCGCGCACTCAATGAACTGCTTGATGCAGCGCCCGCCATACATAATGTATCCGGGCCCGCCGGGTCTTCTCCGAACTGTGCGCGCCAAGTCTCAATATTGTGAAAAGACGCGGCGAGAAAAATGAAGACGCTGCGCTGAGCGCAGTGGGCGTCTATATCCGGATTTACTCTCCCTCTCCTCCATCCATCCATCCACTAGCGGACGGGCGACAAGCTGTAAAACATCCTCACACCTAATTCAGCGCCCCCAGGTAAACCCGAGAGGGGAGGGGCAGCAGCGGCAGAGGATAGGTGTCGGATGATACAGCCGCCACGACAAAGGGAACAATGCCGTAAAAACACACCACTACGACAACAACTACAGCTTCATGAAAGAAGCCGCTCTGCTGAGAGCAGGGCAAGCAGCAGGGACTGCCGCGGCGGCACCTTTCCGACACGACAGCCGAGTTGTTGAGTTGTTTGTTGCCGTTGCCATATTGTGACCATGTAGTCCTGCTATCACTGCAGCCACTGCTATCACTGCAAAAATTATAAAGTTATGTTTTGCTTGAATTTTTTGATTGGCGCTCATTGATGTAACGCTGGTGCGAGAACACACATCAGATCAGTGGAGCTCAGTGACGTCTGAGCGGCAGTGCCATACACACAGGCGGCCATCAAATTAAGCAGAGGTGTGTTACCTGCTATTATGGTGGGCCCCTGCCGCAGCTTGGAGGGGGGGGGGGCGTCCGACAGGAAGCGGTAAATGGAGGGGTGTTCTGAGGTATCTTAGGTGCCGATGGTTGATGTATAGGAAAACTTGTAATCGTTCCTGCAACTGCTTTATGAAAAATTCCCAACATTGCGACGGGACCGCGATTTATGCCATCAGGTTGATCGTAGAAAGTATGAGAGGAAGTGCGTAGTACACGAACATCAAATCTGAGCCCCGCCGATGCAAATCGATATGCGAACAGCTGACGTGCCCTTTCGTCCAGTCCGACAGCTCGCGTCACTGTCGCGGACGACGAAGGGGCTTAAGCGTGCAAGGACGGGTGCGCCGCGGTCCCTGTCGTGCTGGAGGAGGGCACGGCCGAGGAGCGCCTGGAGGGAGGAGGGGGGCAGGAGAGGGGCAGGAGGAGCCCGGAGGGGGAGGAACGGGAAGGATATGAAGGAGAGGCGAGGCGAGCCGGAGCCGGCCGACAAAGACTTTGTGCGGGGGGCCCGGGCCGCGCGGAGCCGGCAGCCGGCGCAGAACGGAGCGGGGCCCCGGAGGAGCAGGACGGCCGCCGGACGACCGCTCAGTCTTAGTAGTGTTGTCGTAGTAGTTCCACCCCGCGACCAGGGCGCTCGGTCCGTGACCAGCCGCGGCGCCGACGGTGACCCGCGTCTGTGCGACGAGCAGCAGCCAGTGACCAGGACTCGCCGCAGCGGCAACCAGTGGATTACGCGTGTGCAAGTGCAGCGAGGACCTCGGCGAGGACTCCCCCGCGGAGTATGGGATGCGGCGCCCCCGCCGGGACCCCGTCGTGAGGCGGCGGCGGTGGCGGCGACCCCGCGAACGCTGCGGGGCGGCAGCGGCTCGGAGGCGGACGCGTGACGGCCAACGAGGATGCGGATAGCGATGTGGCCGACCGGGACCGGGCGGAGCAGGGCAGCCGCCGCAAGCTCCGCGTCGTGGAGGTGCTTCGCCCTGGCCGCGGCACTCCTCGTCGCGCAGGTGCTGCCGCCCGCCGGGGCCATCGCTTGGCTGTAAGTATATACACACAACCGCCAACACAAGGCTTGTGGGGGGGCTCCCCCCAGGGTGGGTCCTCGACGAAGGACGGCGACGGGCGGTTTGCAGCGGACTGTTCAATAGAGTATGAATTGGACGCAATAACCGGGGAGTTTTGAACGAACTAAATCCTCAGGATATGCGGGGGGAGGGGGGTGTTTTCAAAACAGCGCTCGTGGTCAGAAAAAAATCTTCCTTGTTGGCCGCTGCCGAACGAGACCCGCGGCGATCGTGTGAGCAGGGGGCCTAAGCTGATTATAAAGCAAGCTTTCTTTTTACTGCGGATGGGCCCAACAGGACAGCCAGCAGTGGAGGAGGGGGTTGGGGCTCAGGGGCTGCCGGTGGCTGCCGGTGGCTGCCGGTGGCTGCCGGTAGCCGCCTCGTGTCACACAAGCGGGGCGTATGTCACAGATAGCCGTATAAATCGGTCTAAGCGGATGCGGCAAGGCGTATGTTGTCCGGCCGCCATAAGCCGCCCGGCAGCCCGTCAGACAATGCTCACGCCGAGGGGCACGCTCCGCACGCTCGCACCATTCATATCGACAATAAGACGCCCCGTGATGATTGGTCCAGCAACAAGCAGCGTAGACCCGGGGGCACTGGCGTCCCCACCCTCTGTACAC
>NW_026267192.1:72934-74457 GCF_000697945.3 Frankliniella occidentalis | reverse complement strand
GAAAGAGGCAGGCTGACCCCTTTCACCGGGTTCCCTGTCCTCGTACTCGTAAAACGCGTAAACCTCGCCATCGTATCTGGCGACCAGATGACACTAGACCACCATATTACCCCGGCAAAGCCACACAGCAAAACTGTCATTGCACGCCTCCAGCACATTTGCACAGCCAATCTGTCTTTCAGACACCATAGCGTGGGTCATGCGGGTTTGCCTACTCGGTCCATCCATATAGCGCCATGGCCCTTAGGCGCCCTTAGGCGCCCTTAGGGGCCCTTAGGGGCCCTTAGGCGCCCTTAGGCGCCCTTAGGCGCCCTTAGGCGCCCTTAGGCGCCCTTAGGGCATAGGCAAGCCCGCAACACTGCGCCATGCGGCACAGTGTAACTACAAAACGTACCAGGGCCTGTGACCCTCTATGTTTAGTTATTTTCAAAACGCCAGTGTTTTCGCCTCCTCTAATCGGGGATGAGTCAGGGCGTCGTAACGTAACGTAACGCATGTAGAAACGCTTAAAAACGAAAATTAATTTTCAACTTTGCGAGTGTTTTTCAAGCGTTTTCAGATTCTGAAACGCGTTTTTGTATGCAAAACGCTTGCAGGAAGCTGAAAACGCTTTCATAACGCTTAAAAAGTTGAAAATTAATTTTCGTTTTTAAGCGTTTCTATATGCGTTACGTTACGTTACGACGCCCTGGGAGGAGTGCGACTGATGAAATTAATTTCCTCACTTGAATCGGGCGTTTGAATGCTTACAATCTAGAGAGAGAGGGAGAGAGCGGTGGGGAGTGGGAGGGGGTTGCCCGGCCGTGGGAGGCGTGCGCCGGCGTGTCGACGTTAAAACACATGTTTATAGCCCCGCGCCGCCCGCTCATGCCGCCCATTCGTCGCGCTCTTGTGGCGTCGGGTCCCGCGGGCCGAGCGATCGCCCGTAATAGCGCGTAAAATTATGCACGAATCGCGCGTCGAACGCCCCCCGTGTGCCGCCCGTGTCCCGCGGGGTCCCGCCGCCGCCGCGCCCCGGCGGAGCGAGGCTGGGCGAACAGGCAGTGCAGCACTTGCAACGGGGATCCCGATTATCGTCGCTCTGATTGGGTGCGGAGCTTTCTTATTTGAATTGTTGGTTTACTTTATTGCTGACGGTGTGCGCGCGAGGCTGAGCCCATAACGAGGCGGGGCGGCAAGAGACCGTCAGTATAAAACAAAGCTCTCATCCAATCGCTCGATTACTCATCACGGGCTCAAGAACGTCCGGCCATGGGCGCCGAGCGTCGTGTGAAATTAAGTCATGCAGCGCATGGGCCACCATCCCGAACAGAAACAGGACCCATAAGCGCGGGGTTCACGCCTCCTCATGGGCATATGTTTCAATTTTCGTTCGAACACAAAAGTCGAGCTCAAATTAGGGTCGCCCGGGGTTGATGGTGGTGGGAGGGGGGACAGGTCTCTGGTGGAGGGCGAGCCAGGCGAGCGGGCAGCGGAGGAGCCCCCGGGGCTCACCAAAGCTCCTGGAGGAGGGGGGAGGGGGG
>NW_026267192.1:43435-72142 GCF_000697945.3 Frankliniella occidentalis | reverse complement strand
CAATAATAAATCAAGAGTAATCAGCTGATGAAGCTGTGCAGTAATTCAGGGGGCGGTGGCGCGGGAGGGAGAGAGAGAGAGAGAAAGATGGGAGAGGATCTTTGGCAGGGGTCCCAGCCGGAGAGAGACGTAAAGCGACTGGAACTTACGCATCCTATATTGCCGTCTTCACGCCTACATGCCTGTTCCGCGCGCGGCTACAGGCTACAGGTGGATGGATGGTGATTATACGGACTAGTCAAACGGATTATTGAGAAGGAATAATAAAAAAAATAAAAAATGTGCGCCTAATCATTCACGACCGTTTCTTCGTTATTAATATAATGAATAGGTATTTGGTTTAAATAAAATATTATTTGAGAATAAATTCATGTTCGCTTTTATAAATGTAATTCACAAGATTCAAGATGCATGGCGCGTGATTCATTGCTGTTTTCGTCTTCGAATCGCTGGGGATTGTATATGTATACCATTCAGAGCCTGTAATTATTTGGCAGCTGCGCCCGGTGAGGTCACAAGACAGTGAAATAACAGCAATCGAACAACCGCATAGTAGCAGTTTATGGGACCAACAAGGAAGAGGCGGTTTTCAGTTGACCGGTATGGGAAGAAGGGCAATGGCTATGCATCGCAGAACGTACGTACTGTGCACCCGACCAGGCCGCGGGAGTTCCGACTCGTTCACTTCACGTCGCAGCCCGCAGCCTCTCCCAATACAACGCGCGCCGCCAAGCCAAGCGCCGCCAAGCGCGCTGCGCTGTGCTCCCGCGCACACTTTGCTCATGGGCCACTTGGAGAGCTATTCATTAGCACCCTTCCCGTGTGTGCAGAAGGGAGAGGAGGGCGTCAACGCGCCGGCCGTGCTGCGTGCCGCGGGGACGTCTGCGAGCAGCACATGTGCGCCGGCAACGGGAAGGATAGTAGGAAGGAATTTACGCCAGAAAACTGATTTAAGTAATCATTAACAAAACGCGGGCGATGCGCGACGCGGTCGCCTCCTTTGCCTGCGCCGCCCGTTTGAGTGAAACGTTATACATGGAAGTGTTTTGAGGATCACCCCCGCCCGAGACGCGCAGACCGGCGATATGTTCCCGCGTCCAGCAGCAGCACGGCCAGAGCGGTAAAGCTGGAAATGAGCGCGCGCTCCTTCCCTTCCCCCGACTTCTGAGAAACACCAGAGAGGAGGATTATTAACGCGTTATGATGATCGCGGCACTCCGCCCCGAGCAGTGCTGCCCAGAGGTGCTGCCCAGAGGTGCTGCCCGACCCGACACTCACCCGAATCACGCGTGACCAAATGGAGTCGTCGCGCAGACGGGTAATAATGGCAAACGCCAGAAATTACCAGCCAGGGCAGCAAGCGCTTCTGCTTCCATCACAATCATTTTATTTTACCCAAGCTTTTACTCCAAGTTTTCTACCGTCATGAATTTCGTTGTCTCAGCAGCAGAAAAGAGGTTCTCACGCCCGCCGTGTATGACCAGCCGAGGTGTCGGAACGAGTTGTATTTACATCCTGATTCTCCCGAGTAGCTTCCTCCACCTTCTCGCGCACACGGGGTTTAAAATGGTTCCTTATTCAAATTCCGCGCCGGGGAATGGCCAGGGAGTTTGGTGTGTTTTGTGTGACGTTGTTTCCTCTTCTTTTTTTTTTGCGCCGCGCGTATGCTCGTTTTGCATCGGGGCGGGGAAAGAGAGACGACGGTCATGAGAAACGTACTTTAGCAAAGAACGCTATGCGGCCGTTGAATTGCCCGAGCCGCTTCGAGCTCACCTCACCGCACGCACCAGAACGGTGCTTCCCTCCGACACCTCCCACCTGCCCGATTAACGCAAAATTGCCATGATTGCATGGTCTTTACGTTACAGCCCTTCAGACTTAAATATTTTCGGGTCGAAACTGTCTGGCGCCAGAGTGCGGGCGAGACCTAAGGGCGAAAGACGGGGCAGCTCCAGACGGAAGAAAAAAAAAAAACTTAACAGAGCCGTCACGGCGACAAGCCAAAATCAAACCTAAAAACCATCCCAGAGTCTTCGGTCTTAGTGCGCAAAACGCAAAAATATAGCTAAGCTTTGATATCAAAGATTGTTCCTCGCATACTTGCCATAAAGTAGAGTATTTTCTGCCACATGCAAACCGGAACTTGGAAATCATCACGGGTTCTGGATTAAGTCCCGTGGAAGAAAGAGTTACATGTTTTATGAATTGTCAGGCTCTTTTAAATGTTTGGCCTTTTCTTATGACGCTGATCGTAATCGCCTAAATAGCGTCCACAAGCATTTTCGATCGGTTTCGAGAGATAACGTGTTCGTTTCACACCTTTGGGCGCCTTTGGGCCCGCTGCAGTGAGGCGTGAGGAATTCATAATGGTAATAATAAGGTAATGGGCGGGCACGGGCGGACCCACCACCTATGAGGCTGCCGGCGACGCGTCTGAAAAACCACGGGGAGGAGAAAAAACAAAATCAGGAAAAACAGCCAGACGGCTTTAACGCGGTTGGCTTTTTGAGAACAGGGAAACCCTACACGGACTCAACGCATCTAAAATATACCAGCAGGGTGGCTGACTTACGCCGCCGCACACTTTCGTAGTTATACTGTACCGCATGCACGAGTGCAGGTGGGTTGCCTACTCGCACGGGGCCATGAGGAGCCGTGTGGGCAGCGAGGTTAGGCAAACCCCCCACACTCGTGCATGCGGTACGGTATGACTACGAAAGTGCGCGGGTATTTTTGATCAACTTTGACAAAATGGGCGACAAATACAAACAGGAATATGACTTGTAGTTGAGCGCTAATAAGTGTGACCCACCCCTATCTGTCAACGGATTTCTTCGAGCTTCGTACTGGCGTGCAGGCGACCGAACCCAAGGCTGGAGGAGGCGGATGGCGCTTCTGGCGCTCTCGCCCGTCGTCATCCCGTGGGTCATCACCCCG
The DNA here is from genome assembly GCF_000697945.3 of Frankliniella occidentalis. Taxonomy (NCBI): domain Eukaryota; kingdom Metazoa; phylum Arthropoda; class Insecta; order Thysanoptera; family Thripidae; genus Frankliniella; species Frankliniella occidentalis. Next base: position 69,205 of record NW_026267192.1, on the reverse strand, counting down.
CCCAGCCGGCCCAATCCCCCGCGTGTCCATCAGGTTATATGTCCTTTGCTTTGAAAAGCGCGTGCAAAAAAAGTATTCGGAATCCAGTTAGCAGGTGATTCATGTCAGCGGGGGGACATGCATTATCTACTTCGAGGAAGTGAAGAGAAAAACTGCCCATCGGTGAGGGAGAGGAGGGGAGGGGGCGGCGCCGGGGCCCTGACGGTCGCGAGTTGGACAGGACGGGCGGGACGGAGGAATGCCCATGAGAGACTCATGCCGCTCTCGTCGTTCCGAAACAAAGAAGTTTGAAAAATAACAACCGGGAGCTGGTACTCGAACCCAGATCGGCTGCGGGGACGTCGCCGGCCCGTCGCGCCACGCGCACATAACTCATCCACGTCATGTAAGTTGTCAGGACGTTCTCTCATCGATAATGCGAATCCATTCCAGCGACGGCGAACGGCATTCGAAATGACGAATTAGGGGACATTCTTCGGTACAAGAAATTTGTCATATTTTGCCCCGCTTCCAAGCGTGGGTACCAAGCTTTTCTACGCCTCCGTGTTGCGGGTCTGCATGCACTCCCTGGGTCCGCAGGCCACGCAGAGGGCCGTGGCGCCTACTATCATGGCGACACCTTGAGGGCGCAGGGATGAGGCATGAGGCAAGCTACAACCGATGGAGTTTCTTTGATACAATTAGATGTGTCTGGTGATGGTCCAGTCTCTTGGACCCAGCAAGTAGATCGTCTAGAAGACAAGATTACCCTCCGCACCCGCATCTCTTAACCCCTTCCCCCCACACAAAATTTCCTCCTTCAATTTTGTAAAAGCTGTGGGGATTGCAGGATGCTCACCCTTGTTCCTCTCGCTCCGCAGGGTGCTGAGGCACGCCCCGCTCAGCGGCTGGAGCGGCTCGTCCTGCGCGGTGCGCGGCCGCTGGGGTCTGTCCGCGCGCCAGGCCGCGCTCTGCCGCGGCGCCCTGGACGCCATGCCGCAGCTGGCGCGCGCCGCGCAGCTCACCGTCACCACCTGCAGGCAGCTGTTCGCCGACCGCCGCTGGAACTGCTCGTCGCTCGAGAACGCCCCCGCGCTCAGCCCCGACCTCTACACGGGTGAGTGCGACTGCGGCAGCCCACCCTCCCGGACCCATTCCCATTCGGCGCTTGCTTTACATCGTGATTCCTGCTGCAGGCACCCGCGAGCAGGCCTACGTGTACGCGCTGAGCTCCGCGGCCGTGACCTACTCGCTGGCGCGGGCGTGCGCCCAGGGCGCGCTGCCGCACTGCTCGTGCGCGGGTCCGCCCCGGGACCCGCCCAACGGCAACTTCAAGTGGGGCGGCTGCGGCGACAATGTCCGCTACGGCGCCGCCCTGGCCAGGCAGTTCGCCGACGCAGCCGAGCGCCGCGGCGGCAAGACGACGCAGCAGCGGCGGCGCCAGCATCACGGCGGCGGCGAGCGGCGGCGGCACTGGGCGCTGCCGCCCACCCCCGCCGTCACCTCCAGCAAGCGCCGCAAGAGCGTCGACGGCGACGGCGAGCAGGAGCGTGCCGAGGAGCAAGGCCACCTGGACAGGGGCAGCGCGGGCGGGCGCCGCCGCCGCCTTGGCAGAGCGAGGGCGCACCTCGCCCTCGTCAACCTCCACAACAACCGCGCGGGGCGCAGGGTAAGTCAGCGCGCTAAACACTCCAAGTTCTGTTCTATGGGAGCGTGGCGACGCGTGGCGTTTGCCTCAAGTTGCTTCAACTCCAGCCGATTCAGATTTATTCAGCTGCTGAGCATCGCAAGGGGCGCTCTACGGGGAAGGGAAGCGACATCAAGGCGTGACACTGAAGCGGCTCAGTTCAAGACGCTCTAGTTTCGGAGGCAAGCGAGTAAGGCATTTTCCTACGTCGCGCCTCTCGCAGAACATCCGGGATTATCTCGTGTAGCTACACAGGAACAGGACCAGGTCGGAGAGCGATTGGCCAGACACCGCCTATGGCAGGTAACAGGTGTCACACACACGACCGATTCGCGCCGTCCGCATTCGCATTGTACCGTGTATCAGGGCTTCGACACAACAGTGCTGCGGGTTTGCATACCCTTGGGGCCATGGGGCCTTTCGCGTAGAGCGAGTAGGCAACCCAGCATACCGTTGTGTCGTGGCCCTGACACACGGTACTGCCCGAACGAGTAGGCAACCCGCTCGCCCGCGGTATGTATGCTAGGAAATTGGATACAACTCACCCAATGCGGACGGCGAGCAGCGGGGAGGGGTCGGTCCTTCCCTCCGTGCATGCCGTAACCAGACCCGACCCGATCGCTGTTGCAGGCCGTGGAGTCGAGCGAGGTGACGCAGTGCAAGTGTCACGGCGTGTCGGGGTCGTGCAACATCAAGACCTGCTGGCGCGCGCTGCCGCGCTTGGCCGACATCGGCCTTCGTCTTCAACGCCGTTTCGCCGCCGCCGTCGAGGTGGTGTCCCGGCGCACCGTCCCCGCCGGCGTGGGGCGTCGCCTGGTGCCTGCCCAGGCGCCCGCGCCTGCGCCCGCCGTGCGGACCTACTCGCAGGACGACCTCATCTTCCTCGCCAAGAGCCCCGACTACTGCCTGCCCGACCCGCGCACCGGCAGCCACGGCACCCACGGCAGGGCCTGCAACGCCAGCTCGACCGGCTTCGACGGCTGCGACAACATGTGCTGCGGGCGCGGGTACAGGACGGTGGCCGTCGAGAACGTGGAGCGGTGCCAGTGCAAGTACTACTGGTGCTGTTATGTAAAATGCAACACATGTAAATCCTGGGTGGATGTGCATGAATGCCTGTAGTTGAGACAAATTGCAGAACAGGCTTCAGTAAGACAAGTTAGATATGATGTACAGTGACATGTAAATTGACTTTGTAAATATATATTGGATATACATTAATATATTATATCACAGATAAAATAAATTGATATCTATTTATCCTAAATTCATGGTTGCTATTCATTTACAACTGAAATTATCAATTTGGTAAGAAAAATGGGATTAGACTAAAATAATACTATTTTCACAACCTTGATTGTCCCAGAGCTCTGGCTCATAAACAACATTTGTTTAAAAACTTAAAATAAAACAATTCAAATTACTTTGTAGGAAACAAATAGTACACAATTTCAGAATTTAACATGAGGGAGGTGTTGTATTTGTCGCATTTCCAGGAGCTTTTTGAGATTTGGTTTAGCACGCTGCAAAAAGAGCAACAAAAAATTGATGAAAGTGAATTTCTCTTATTCTATGCTTTGTACCTAGAGCATAAGGAATTTTGTGATCATTTTTTTTTACTCACCGGTAGCTTTTCTTTCAGCATAGAAAGGTCTGCAATGGGCACAAGAGCAGGCCGACCGTGAGCACATTGGAAAGGAAGTTTACATGTTGATAGATTATGAAGGAAAGCTTGACAGTCTGCTATAGTCAGAGAGTGACCAAACTTAACAGCCCCTGGCAAGGATAGATGGAATTAGTTTTGATGCATCATGAGGAAGCAACTAAACAATGGTTTCTCCTATGAAAATCACTCTAATGAAGCTAAAAACTCTTTGGACATGTTAGCTTATGGCAATTTTTCAAAAGATTTATCATTGTTAGAGTTACTAAAATACAAAGCCAAATTGATTTGTGAATAATTGGTGGTTTAGTTTGTGTTCTAGCTATATAATCATAATTTATCACAATTGCTAATATAATATCTATGTACCTCGACAAGCCTCAGAACTTATCACATTCTGAATAATTTTTGGATGGTCTGTTCCAACACCTCTTGTGTTTAGGAGTGAATCAACTTGTTCTCGGATGAGACTTTCAAGATGTTGCCGCAGTACAGAAACTCCTCTGCCAGTCACCTGTGTAAAAGATCTCAGTGAAGATCAAAGAATTAAGACAGAAAACCGTTAATAGAAATACATTTATTTTTTTGATGAGTTACCTCTCTATTTTCTCTTAGTAGGAGACATGTAGGCACTCTTTGCACCTCTATGGAGCTAGAATCAGAGACAGTGAAGCAAAATCCAAGCTGTTCCATTTTCTTCTTATAGCTTTCTAGAATTCTTACTTCAATCATACTCAAAGGTAAAGGTAGAGATGGTTCGACAGAGGATGATCTCCAGGTGGCTGATCCATCATGCTGTTTATATGCTTTTAAAAACAAATAATAATGAAAATATTTACTGAGAAATTGGAAAGTGTCTAATTGATTCACGAACAGACAACCTAAACTTGCCTTCCGTCAGATTTTCCACACGAATGCGTTCATGGACTGCATGCTGATCAAACAGTACAATAACTTCTCTGTTCAAATTATGTGCTGCTATTGTGACAATGAATTTATTATCTAACTGGCCAAGCACCTAAAGAAAAGGAAGTAAAATTCGAATTGATTTTGCTTTGTGGTCATGAAAAATATAAGGAGAAAATGCTACCCACCCTCAGTTTATGGAAGATGTCTTTAGTAAAGGTATATGGAAAAGCTACATTATAGATCTTTATATCAGATTTTGATAGCTCTTGTACACTTGCATTTTTTACTTGGCTTTCAGCAGCAAGATTTGAAGAGAACTCATCAGCCTCAGAGAGAAGCTGATCAACAAGAGGCCAAAAATCAGTCTGATCTGTAAAATGTGAAAATAAATATATCAAACAATACTAGATAGATAAATGATACTTCCTTACAAAAAAGGAATACTCATACTATTCTGTTTTTTGTCCCACTTTATGAATGATAAATCTTCTTCCTTATGAAATAGAGTAATGCTTGGACTTGTGCTAGGCTCATCAGTAAGTTTGTCATTTAATATGGGTGACATGCCTTTGGGAAGAAATGAAAACCTAGAAAAATGTAACCATAAACTAACAAGAAACTCACAAGCTAGTATTGTAAAATTAATACCAAGTGTGGTACCTTACCGATTGCTGAACTTAAATTGGACACTTTCATCATTATTTGGCTTAAGGTAAGTGGTCATACCACTATCCTTGTGAATGAAAAATGGTTTACCACTGTGATCTTTTCTTTCAAGCCAAACAGTTTTAGTGGTATCTTCAAATCCTGCACGATTTTCCTAAAGGATGCAAAGAAAGATTAAAATATGAAATAACACACATGAAACTGACACAAGGTTTTAGATTTCTTACACAGTCTTTATGATGATTTACAACTGAAATTGATGACATTTGCTCACTTTTGTCTACAATTAGCGAGTCAGAGCTTTGGGAGTCTGAGACTGAATTTGGCAAGGCCTGCTCACTTTGACATTCATGCTGAGGAGTGTCAAAAAAGTTGCCATTGGAAGTAGTAAAAGTTTCAAATGTAGTAGAAGGAATCTCTGATGTCATTTTCTGTTTTTCCCTAACACTATAACTTGCAGACTCTGCCTCTGAGGATGTAGCCAGATGAAAGTCACATTTTGCAGGTGAGGACATTCTGAATCCCGGGAGAATGTCTAATGTCACTTGCTGTTTTACCCTATCACTACAATGTGCAGACTCTGCCTCTGAGGATGTGGCCAGATGAAAGTCACATTTTGCAGGTGAGGACACTTTGAATCCTGGGTGTGTTACATGACTGGATATATTTCCATCCTCAGCAGGACTTTCAAATGAGTCACAAAATCGTTTGGTGTTCTGACCCTGACTGTCTTCTGACTTACGTTTCTCAGAAGACATTGGACTCATAGAATTATTTCTCAATAAATCTTTATCACTTGCAAAGCTTTCTTGAGATGAAGGGGGTGAGCTATCATAATCAACTAATTTTAAGATTTTTGCTGTTTTGCATCTCATGCTGTTGTTTTGAATTCCACACCCATCAACATCTATGACATCTGAACTACTAATTTTACATGTTTTTGAGAGCTGTTTTCTATTTTCTGGTGGGAAAACATCAAAGAGTGATTTTAACATATTTCCCTTTTCATCTGGTTTCCTGTGATCAATAAAAATGTTGTCAGAATTTCTGTGATTGGATTCACCAAAAGACAAACTTATTTCAGGTGATTCCATGAGTTTTTCATTTGTCTTTGCAAAAGCAGATAAACTGTCAGAATTAAAACGATTACTGTTGGCTTCCAGAGGTGAATCAAGCTGTTGGATGCTATCATAACCAGTTAATAGCATGTCCTCTACAGACAAAATTTGTTGGAAACATCCTTCAACATGATCATTTGTTATGGTTTCTACACCAGATGAACATGAGGTGTCTAAATTTCTTTGGTACAAATCAGTGGGTGATGGTAAACTCTGATCAAAATTTCCTCGGAAAGATTGCAGTTGATTGTTTTCAGTAACCTTTAACTTATTAGCATCATTGGAAACAATACTATCCAAATTTTCCATTGGAGCAAGATTTGCATTGGCTGAGTCAGTTAGTATTGGACAACTTGCCTCACTCTTTGACTCAGAAACATCACTGCTAGCCATAGTAGCAACAATAGACTGCATGTCATCTGAGTATATGGAAGGAGAAGGTGCACATTGTGTTACTAACATCAAGGGGTTGGAAGTATTTTGCACCTTTGGTTGAGAATCAATTTTGTTTCTCTCTTGTTGGCTCAGGCCTTTACCAACAATTTGACCTTGTGGTACTCTGACATACATGTTTTCCCTTCCCTTTTCCGCAAAATCTTTTCCCACTTGGTCCGCACCACATGGGTGTTTATACAGCAAAGGTTTCTTTGAAGAAGTATTAAATGAAAACTTGTTCAAATTGCTTAAAAGTTTCTTCCTTCTTATTTCTTTAATGCTAGCAAGAGCATTGATAGGGCTAGAGGGCGATGATTTCCAAGGAGGTTTCTTTTCAAGTGGCCACTCTGCACTTTTTCTAAAACCTTCCTCAAATCGAACAATCTCAGAGAGAAATCCTTTCACAGGTTTAGTTTTTGTAACTGATGAAATTACAGGTTTTTTAAACAAGAAATTTGATTGGCCTTCTAAAGTTTTGGGATTTGGGGGGGCACTTGCAATAGATGGAGTTTCTGTGAAACATCCCTCATAATTTCTTAATGTTGGTGCACTTTTTTCTTGATACGCTTCTTTATTTGAAAGAGGTGGACACGGTTGTTCAGTGAGAGCTGAATTATAAAATCTTCCTGAATTGCCTCCTCTTCCTTTTTCTTGAGACTCTAAACTACTGGAAAAAAGTTCAGAGCTGGCAGTTGAAAAAAAACATTCAGTTGGGGACTTTTCAGATAAATTAACACGGTGTCTATTTGCAGGCAAACTATGAATAGCTCTTGGAAGGTCTCTTGTACTTATTGACCCTTTATTCGCTTGGACATTTTGTCCACCCAGAGCTTGTTCTCTTGCAAGCTGATTTATTTCATCAATAACAGTTTCCACTTTCCTGGGGGGCCAACAGTCAAATCCTTCTTCTTCAGTCTCAGAAGGACCAAGCTGACTTTCAATGAACTTTCTTAGAAGTCTTTCAAAACAACTTAGCAAACAGTCCCAGTTACAAAATTCAACAAGTGTCTTTTTAGGGTCAAGGGTTATGTCATACTCTGAAAGAGGGCATATTATATTAAGCACAAATATGGCATGTTTGTCTCGTTTGGGTGGTGAGAAAGCCAGAAAAACATTATGATTGATTTCTTTCGAAATTGGAGCATGAGAAACATTGTTTGATTTTAAAATTGCACTTCTTGACATAATAGAATTCACAAGTTTGTGAATTTTGGTTTTGAGAAGTAATCTTTTGTTTACATATATAAACTGCAAATTTTTTAAAAGGTGAGCTTCATTTGATATGTATCCTTCTATGCAAAATGGACCCATACTTTCTTTGACTGGAACAAGAGATTTAGCTATGCTATTCCCATACAAGGTACTAAACACTGATGGGATTTCACTCACTCTCTGAGTTTGCATCATCAGATCATTATTGACATCATTTCGTAATGAAAAAGACACCTGCAATAAAAATTATATACAAAAGCATATGACAATCAAAAGCAGCAATTGCTTCAAAAAATTCTGTTTTGGTTGTACTTACATGAGGGTTTATTAATGCCACAGCCTCCAAACTTGATTTCACTTCCTCCAAATCCAGCGCGGGTTTGATTCGTGCTCTCCTGACAGGCCGGTTGTACAAAAAGTCACCAACAGTGATGGTAGACCCCCAAGATGCTCTATGATGGCGAGATTTTCCAGCTTTTAGGGCAACTCCTTCACTAAATACTTTACAGTAAGTGTCTTCAGTATTTTTGCAACGTGAAACAATTGTCAAAGTACCGCAGACATCTTTTATACTTGACATTGCTTCTCCTCGAAAACCATAAAACTTAAGATTGCCCTGAAGATCACGCATTGAGTGGCATTTACTTGTCATGTACCTGACAAAGAAGAAATTTTGCTAAATACCGTAAACTTTTCTTTTGGTGATTAGGACTACAGAAGACAAGAGATTTAACATTTAAAATTAATCTGAAAATATTTAGAAACTAACCTGGTTCCAACAAGATTGATGTCGGAAAAATTTAGGCCACAGCCATTGTCAATTACCTGAATTCTGAAGTTTTTTAGATCTATTCTTACAGCTATGGATGTCGAACCTGCATCAATGGCATTTAGAACCTGGAAACACAATAAATGAAAATTTTGAAAGAACTGCAGAAGAATAAGGAAGTGAGCCTTGGAAATATTACTTGCTTAATTTAATGATAATTTGTTAACAATGAAAGAGTAAAAAATAAGAAAAGATGTGCTCCCATGCAATTCCAACCTTAATTACGTACCAATTCAATCACACATTGAGCTGTTGTAGTTACTGTCACATCCGTGCGAAGGGACGAAACAACAGCTGACGGTAAGCGTTGAATAACCATGGCTGAATTGGGCCTAGTCGTTCTTAAGTTAACGATAAAACCATAACATTTGTTGTCCTAAACACCGAATTTTTGAAACAATTCTGCTCAAAACAATCGCTGTAGCTATCCATACGCAAGCGTACCAACCCAAATTTGACAGCTGACTACTTTCCATCAATGAATTATTAAGATTGTCTTCGAGAATAAATTGTTCTTGGATGTCCAAATATTGTACATGCAAATACAAATGTATGGGAAAGATTTAAAATGCACTGTGTCGAAAAGGGTAACATCACCCATCACCAAAGCCAAGCCAACCTAAGAACGAATAAAAACACATCAGTCCATTCCATTTCTTCGTTTCGAGAGCCTGTCTGTCAACAACTTCTTGGGGCTTCAGATGGAGTGATGGTTTAAGGAAAAGCACCTTGTCTGAGCCAAATCAACCTTAGATTTCAAATCAGGACGCTAGCCTTTTAATCGACAGATATGGCTGAAGATCTCCAAAGCAATCTTCAGAACTATCAACTTCAATTGCAGCAGGTAAGTTTCAGATTATTCAGGATGCATAATGATTTCCTTCCATTTACAAGAACATTTCAATGCCTACAGTGTTAGAAGGTGTTTGCCTTTTGCCCCAGACAAGCAAACATTTCTGTAGACCCTCCCACATTGTTAATGTTTACTTTGCCTTGAGCCACCCCTAACCTGTTTTTGTGATATTTCCCTAGGTTGAGGCTGCACTTCTCACAGACCCTTCAAATGAAGAGCTCATCAAATTAAAAACTGATCTCGAAGAAGTTATAGATTTAACGAGTGATTTGATTAAAACCCAACTTCTTGAATCAGCTGGTGAGTGGTTAACATTGACGCCGCACTCTTAGTATATTTCTCCTTATTAATTTTTGTGATATCTACTTAATACAGGTTCTAGTTCAGAAAAGGAAGTTAAGGTATCCAAACCACAGGATACAGAAGAACCAGATTTGCCTGTATTAACCGCCAAAGAATGGAAAGCTGGGGACAAATGCCTTGCAGTTTGGAGTGAGGATGGACAGTGAGTATCTCCATAGTTTCTGATGGTAACTATGTTAGAAGGTAGTGAAGTGATTTTATATCAAAGGAGTGCTGTAAACTACTATATCTTAGTGATATCAGGAAGATGTTTTGACTTCGCTTCTTCCCTAGGTTGATTTCTTACATTCTTCTATTTTTAAATTTCCTAGATTTGACATTTTAACTGTGTTTGAAGTATTTTGTTTTCTTTACAGATATTATGAGGCTACAATTGAAGAAATAACAAATGGAGAAGATGTGTCAGTTATATTTGATGCTTATCAAAATGCAGATGTTTGTAACATAAATCTACTGCGTGAAGTGTCTAGCGCTGCTGATTCTGATCCCAAAAATAAGTAAGACCCTGGGTGCTTTACAGTTAAGAATTAAATGTCCTTTTTTGTACTCTCAGTAATAAAGCAATTTATTTTGTATCATAGGAAACATGCAATGTCAAAACAGAGAGAATATCAGAAGAAGAAAAAACAAAAGAAGCTGCAACGATTTAAACAATTAGAGGAAGACAGAGAAACAGAAAAGAACAAGTGGCTTGCATTTGCAACAAAGGTATCAAGATTTTTCCATATTATTTTTAAGTTGTGAAACTCACGGAAAATGTTGGACAATAATAAACTGTTTTCCTTGCAGAAGAAGGGTGGTATTGTGAAGAAAAGTATATTTGCCTCTCCTGAGTCTGTATCTGGTCGAGTAGGCATTGGAACATGTGGAATTGGAGGGAAACCCATGACTGAATTCACATCAGCTGAAAAATGGAGGAAGGGGACTTAGAAAATTACTGGTTTCACTACACATTTGTTCCAAATCAGACTTCAAATTCAAAAGTAACAGACTCACTTTTAACTGTTTCAAACTCCTTATGAATTGATCAAAGACTTTCTTTTAAAATAATATTTTCTTTTTGTGTACATATGAAATAAAAATGAATATTCATGGTATGTTAAAATGGTTGTTTTATTATGAGCTCTATTCAATTAATTGATAGGTTACAGTCATGTATATGATACTTTTGAACAGTTGTGCTGCAAGACACTGAACTGAGTATTTTTCTGAAAAGTGGAAAATTTCAGAGGTGAGACACTTAAGTGTTCCTAAATTGAACACCCAAGAGCAACAGTGAGGAAATCTTCAAATCCAATTGTAATGTTTCCGGTTTGATCCTTGTCCCGGACGCGAAAAGCCTCTGCAACACACACAACAAATTTAAATAAGAATTTATCTTCTGAAGAATACGCTCTAGAATGTAATCTATTTTTTTCAAGATACAACATTGACAGAACTCAAGCATTAGATCAAACCATTTCAAATTACCTTTCACCTATGTAAAACAACCAATACAACAATAGTAAATTTGAGGCAAGAACTTTGTTAGTATGTGCAAGATCCAATAACTGCAGTGGAATGGGTACAAATACTACAGAAAGAAAACAATCAGATATTTATTTTGACCAGTTAAAATTGGCTTTACATTTAGACACACGGAAGACATTGTAAAAAAAAAATTATTTTGTTTCACTGGGTAAAATGGGTTAAAGATAAAGAAAACAACAAATTTTATTGGAAGAGCCTCTATCAGTTCTAATAAGAGGCTGATGGCTCTCACCAAAGTTTCAAGAGAGAAAAATACATTTTCAGAAACAGCTATTGATACTTCAATTTTGTTAATGGATTGGGGAGGAGGGAAATTTCATAGCAGTCTTAACACTAAACAATAACCACAAAGGAGCATGACTAACAAACAACACATTGGAATACTTCGCAAAGGCGCGACAGCAACAATAACAAGTCTTTGCAAAGTACATAGAAAATAGATAATTTTTCAAATAAATATCTTGTATAGGTATTTACATGTAACAATATCACAATGTGCTATAAAGAACATGGCATATAAAAAAACAACATATTGAAACTAGATATCAGTCAACTTTGGTGAAACAAACTATTTATGTACTATATAGTTTGACTCAAATACCGTAGGACCCATTAAGAAATTCATGGAAGAAAATCAAAGATGAATTAATACGTAAACAAGATAATGTTTACTGTTTTAAATGACCAGAATGAAACTGCATTCTCTTAGAAAAATAGTAGGTAACTAAGACGTCGGGAATATAATACATGAAATGATTTGGTACATGCTTCAGAAAATCACATTGCCTTTTTAAATTTTAATTAAGTTGGTAAGGCACACATTTCTAGAAAAATTCGATTTGGGATTTGCACACAGTTGTAAGGATATGATATGAGAGTGCTGGGAAAACTTGATAAGGACTGACCCAAGAAGATGTCCCCCCTGAACATTAAAATAAAACGCATCTCAAAAGTAAAGAAAGTTAAGTCAAATAAGAAAGCTATTGCAGACTCATGTTTAAAAATTAGAGAAATGCTTAAGACTGAGTTACAATTGGCTGTATCATCTTAAGAGATAAAACAGATAACAAACAACAGATTTATCTTATACAGGTTATTTCTGCCTGCTGTAGTTTCAAAAATGTTTTAGTGTTCAGGAATAAATGCTACTTTAGTGGTATAAACCAGGGTCAAACAGTTGGTATGTTCTCTGTTATTTCTTTTAAGGCAATACAGCCTTAAATGCTGCTCAGAATTTTAATTACCCTCTGTACAGGTAATGGTAGACCACGTTGTCTTTCAGTACTACAGACCACAGAACACCAAACTAATATTTCTATGAACTGACTTAAAGAAGAATCCGTTAAACAGTTAAAACAAAACTAAATTGCACCTCAATCAACAAGTTCGTAAACATAGTCAAAATACATGTGGATATGGACAAGAGATGGTTAAGCAAATTCCGACAACTCTTTTCTGGAAGTACAATTTTTCACATCATTTCTTGAATTAGACTCAGAAGTTACATCTGAAGCTGATGGTTGTGCAACAATTGGAAGAGCAGATAGGGCTGCCACTATATTTTTGTATCTTGAGTAACCCTTGTGTTGGCTGTCAGGGTCCCCAACATCTGCACTTGCAGCTTGAGCTTTGTACTTAGCAATATTTCTTAGTTCCGAAAGACGTGTATTCATCTGTTTCTTAATAGTAGTATTTTCTTCAACCTTCCATGAATTTTGTTCCGCATGAAACCTTGCATACTCTGGAAACAAAACACAGAATTGGACTTGAAAATAGGCCAAAAAGAATAGAAATTGAAGATAAACCTAGATAGATAAATTAGCACTCACTCAGGATACATTCAACCGCAGGTCTATAAAGTGACGGTCTTTGTACATCAGGTTTACCATATGGCCCTTTAGCAACATTTCCTTGAACCGAACATGACAGCAAATATGGCATTTTGAAGATGGCTTCCAAACAACTACGGGCGACAGAACTATGGCTCTTTTTGCTCAGGATGTTGTCCATGGCTGAGAGAGCTACGTATATCCTAGAGCCAGGACACAATTCACATACCTAAACAAAATAATACAAGAAAATAAAAACTAATCATTTGTTTTACCAAAGTCTAGATATGGAATATGATTCTTACTTACCCCTTCTACAGGATCAGGGAATAGGAGTTGCTCCCTCCCTATTCTGTCTACTTCATCTTCTATTGGTTCAGTAACAGTCACATCTTGTAAAGCACTACGTTGTATATCACAGTCGTCCTTCCCTGAGGAGTGAAATTCTACTTGGTCAAAATTTAAAAGAGGAGTATGATATGGTGATTCCTGTCCTTCTGGTAGATGTTCATCTTCTGGCCTTTCCATCTTTATGTGGGTGGACACATAAGTTCCATTTGAATGAGGTATATCACAATCGTTCCACTGAGCACTTCGAGGCTCTAAGAAATTTCTTGCTGTGTTAATGAGAGAAACTGCCGGTCTGATAAGGCGAGTTTGAATGTCAGCTGGACGGATTACGGGCGGTAACTTTTTGGCTGGTTTAGTAAAGAGAAGAGGTCTTTTTTTCAAAGTTTCTACAATTTCTTTGGCAGATGAAAGCCATGAAGACAGCTCTGGAAAAAAAAAGTAATGTGAGAAACGGTGGTTTGGAGAATGCATTGGTTAAGAGTTTATGCTTTAGGTTAGGCTTCTGAGAGCAAGTAGAAAAACAACACAAACCCAGGGCATCTCTGTGTTCCTTGATAAGACGTTCATTTTCTTCCTGCAAGAATTTAACTTGCCTCTCAAGGACACAATTTTCGTCTTGCAATTGCTTGTTTTCTTTCAGGAGCTGAACATTATCATTCACTAGCTGATTCATATCTTCCCTCAGTTTTTCATTCTCATTCCTAAATTTGTTGTTATTATTATAATTACTATGACTAGTATCTGATTCCTGCTGAGGTACACATAAAAACAAAGAGGTAGATTTAGATTGAGGCAGTACTATTACTGGATATATAAGGTGGTTTAGAAGAAACACTAACACTTTGATCATTTTGAACATTGTCTGGCATCTCCAATCCATTTTGCAAGTATGTGTCATCTCCATCCTTTAGTTTCCGTTTTCTCTTTGCTTTATCATATGGGGGGCCAATAGTCTGGCAGTCTAGACCATCGTCTAGAAAAAAACAAAACAACAGGAGCATAAGACAATAGGTAATTGAAATAGAGGTATTGATTTCTGAGTTATAAGCAAAGCTAAATAAATCTTATACCCAGGTAGTGTTTAAGTACATTGGTGTAAAAGTTATAACAAAGATAAGATAGATAGATAGATTTAACACCCCTGACCACAGCCATTCCTGTACTAAGTAATTCCTGTTCAAAACAACAACAACAACAACAACAAAAAAAATGACCATTCTGAAAACGAGAACACTTACTAAAGATTATGAAGTTTGAGATGGATAACATTCAAGACTAGATTTTTTTATTTGTTTACACACACACACACGCACACATATACGAAGACGCTAATATGTTACCAGAACTTTAAGCTTGAAACTTTTAGAAATGAAAACTAGAATTCAGGAATGGCGCAACCAGAAGCTTCATGGTGTAGCAAGTTGCAAGCAATGCATGCCGTGTCGGTCTAAATAAAAGTTTAAACAAGAATAACTTCAGAAAAGTTTCCACTTTTATAATGTTCTTAAAGGTTATTATAGTATTTGGTTGAAATGCAATATTTAAATGATAAAAAGTCTAGGTTGAGATGTTAACTTACTTGAATTATCATTGCAGCGGTGTTAACTTTGGCTACTTCAGGGATTTAATCTTCTGACTACCCCCACAAAACAGATTAGATAGGTTTTACTTTTATAAAAGCCATTCTGCTGGCTGCGCTTTTCCACTAGATGTATGCTAAAACTGTAATGTGCTAACCATACCTCAAATATCCATAAGACTTTCCCTTCACAACAATTATACTTCCGCTTGACCAAGAATTTTTCTTTTTTTATAATCACCTTATGAATATTCAGCTGTTTTGTTTTTGAGAGATAAGTATTTGGCACATACACAATTTTGGTCTCTGGTACACACACAAACAAAAATAAACAAAAAAAAACACGGCAAATTTTGCCCTAACGATTGTTTAAAGGTCCGCAGTGTTTAATATAACCTTTTCTACATTGGATCCTGCACATTTATTTGGTTTGAAATTAGAGTACCTATCTCCTTGAATCAATACAATTTTAGAGATAAGCTCTTTGAACCTTACCTGTTATGTTTGTTGTCTATGATCGTAATTTCTTAAGATATTAAAGTAGCTTACTTACAGTAGGACATACATAGAAGTAGTTCATTACTAAAATCTCACTGCACTCACCTGTGAATCTTTGAACCTGCACACATAGGACAATGAATTGGTCCACTGAAATCTTGGTATGGTTCTCAGTGTCACTCTTAGTTATCAGAAATTTGATGAATTCAGGAGTGAAACGGAACCCCATCTGCTGGAAAGCTTGGGATAGATAAAGCAGGTTGAATAGTTGAGGCACATTAATATACACTAATGGGCAAATAAGCAAGTAATGTTAACCATACCTTGAGCTAACTCTGTTTCCTCAATATGTCCTGATTGGTCATGATCGTAACTGCGGAATGTGCCAAGCCACTGGTTTATGTAGTTATAAAGTTGTTGGAACTCATTAATGTCAATTGTTCCAGTTTTGTCTCTGTCAAACATTCCTAATATGAAAAAAAGAAATACAATCGATATAGTTAACAGATTGGTAACCAACATGGTTGTGTGTAAAAGCACAGGTGCCATTGGGTGACATGTGAATGAGAAACTGTTAACATAGATACAAAGCTAATGCAAAATAAAAGTTATATGCCAGGACTTTTGATAAAATTGTGTATGTACAACTGTCATAATAGTATTTTTGGAAAGATAAGTGACTGTATAGATGTATTGATTTTTGAAAATTATGTAACATTCATACCTGACTTGTCCTTATCAAACATGCCTGCAATAACAAAGTCAGGCCTTCAAAATTTAAAACTATGTATTACATCTAGATTGAAAGCTAAAGATACTTCACTTACCAATCATCAAATTACAGGCTTGATCAGAAAAGTTTTTTCCCTGGCCATTTACTAAGGCTGCTTGAAGTTCTTTCGCGGTAATTTTTCCAGATCGATCTCTATCTACAGCGTTGAACCATTGCTGAACCTCTGGACTGAGACCGCCTTGCACTCCTGCACCCGGGTTTTGAGGTGGATAATTTCCTGGCTGTTGGCCACCAAAATAGTTTCCACCATAACCACCTGGCTGGCCTCCAGGATAGTTTCCAGGTTGTTGGCCACCGTAGCCGCCCTGCTGGTCTCCTCCATAACTCATTTGAGTGCCGTTCACACCTCCTAAAGACTTAAAATTAAGAAAATGAGAAATAAATGATTAAAAACACATAAAAAATATTAATAATAGTATTAAGATAGAAAAAATAAAGTATAAGAGACGGAGTCAGAGAAGTGAACTGACACGTACAGTATAGTAGTAGGATTAATATCATAACATTTTCTCAGAGCACAAGTTATGAATCAATAATGTCAAATTAAATAGAAATCAAGGAAAAAGATAAGAGACTTGAAAAGCGTTTAGTTGTGATAGAAAAATCTATTATTGTAAGCGTAAGAGGTTAGGGTTCTGGCTTGTCAAAATGAGGGATCTACTCACTGGATAAGACATGTCTCAAGGCACTTTAAAACAATAACAGTACAATAACGGCAAATATAATTCAGTCGGTAATAAGCGAACAGGGAATGTTGTGAAGTAAAAATCCGAGCAAGTGCTCTCGCTGACAATTGATAATGAAGTTAACGTTGGGTACTGAAAGAATAATAGAGCACCAAATATAACAGTTAAGATGAAAGTAACAAAGTGTGACCTAACAAAGAGACCGTAAATTTTACTCTGACAGACAAAGGACAAGAAATGTAAATAAATAAACAAACTGGGTGCCCACACACCTGTCTCAAGGTCCTAGACTCTAACCCACTGCCATCCATGAAACCAGCGCGTGTCTTGACGATGAAAATGCCCTCGATTCTAGAGGTGCGAAGGGAAGAGGAACACCTCGTAGCAACCACGGGGGAGTGGGAGGGGAGGAGGGAGGCAAGTCCACGCAAACATTTAAACTTGAACAGATTATCATGGACTCTATGCGGAAAATTGCGCTCAACCAAAGAAGCAACAAGCTTTAAGTGACCAAGGTTGAAAAAAGAAATTGGAAACCATTTTCTTTCTCGGTTTGGTAAAATGGCTCTTTTTTCTTTTTAGATCTACACGTTGGCGAAACTGAAACCACTGCTGCCAATAAAGGTATTAGGGTTTACTCACCCTAGGTCCGGTGGCAGCCACTACCGCAACAGGCAGCTGTAGCAGCTGTAGCAGCAGACATCACCCCTCTCTGTCCCACACCGACCGTTAGAGGAGCAGCTGGTTGACATTTGGGCGTGTTGCAGCGGTTGCTGTTGCACAACACAACGGACGCGGGTTACCAACTCCAACGACAGCTGGCTTTGGCTGAGCTCTCTGGGCGATAAGGGAGCCTGGCGGGTCCCTGAACACTTCACGCCTGGTAGGCGGTACCCCATCGGGTACGTTGTGGAGCTATTATACACTGCGTGTGAAGTCGTTATTTGGGTTCGGTCTGCGGCCGTTTGCCATCCGCGTCCCATACACCTGCTTATCGCACCTGCACTAGTGGCAGCATTTGTGCTGATGTTGATGACTACTGTGTAAAAATGACCAGTAGGAGTAAATATCCTTCAGGTACGTGCTGTTCGAATTTTATGGTTTTGGAGAAGAATATCAAAATTTTCCGCTCGTTTTCTCCGAGTAATTTGGCTCGGCTCACCTTCAAACAGATGAGGTGTATTCTGTTCGTAATGTGGTTGGTTTTACAGTTTAGTGCGAATGTAGATCGAAGTATAACCTCTCACGAATGAGGGTGTACTTTGAAACACAAATGTAAATTGTCATTACTAAAGTTAATCTTGTACACCCAGTTTCGTCGTAGTTGTTACGACGCCTGACTTTTATTTCATTTGATGTTTATTGTACAAGAAACGTACATTTAATGTACTGATCCACTCTCACTTCCTGTCAGCTCCCTTTGTTTACTCAAAGTTTGTATGGTTTGACACTCTGGTTTACCCACAGCTATACCGCCATCCAATCCATACAACCATTTGATCGTATACATTTCAACTCCTTTTAAATATGGTTAGCCTGGGTTTTAGCTAGGAGGAAGTATCGGAAGAAACCAGAAATGAAGTGTTAATCCTCTTTATATACCCATCTGCTTTTTAAGAACGTTTTCTGCCACATCCAATTCTGTTTGCAGCCATGTCAACAACTTGTTCACTTTATGAATATTTTTTTTCTCTCTATGTAGATCTAAAACTACCAGTCCGCCCTGCCCCAGCTCCACCTCCTGGTCATCCAGCTGGTCCCTCCATTGCAAAACCATCATTCACATTAATGGAAAGTTGGGAGAGGTAATATCAAGTTCTTAGTTCTTTTTTTTAGTGCTCATTTTGTAATGCCTGACACTTGTTTATTTTATTTCTTCCCTTTCCATAGTTTTGATGACTCCTTTAGTGACTCATTTTCGAAAAAAGGACCTCCTCAGCTATCAGCATGGCCGGATAGTCAAACTCAGAAAAAGGTTCCACCACCCAGACCCCCTCCACCAAAAATTGCTTTAATTAAACCAGGAGGAAAGTCTGGTGGTAAACATAGTTCTAAATCAAATGCAAAGCAGGTAATACATGTTGCTATAATTTAGGTCAGAATTTATTGTGGATTACTTTGATTGCCTATTCTATCAAATATTTTATACTCAACAGGCATCACGTCCCACTGAGCTGTTAACAAACCTTTTCTCTCGTCGCGGACAGAAAGGTGAATCACTCCACTCTCAAGGCTCTGTAGGCTTTAGCAACCAAAATGTGACTGTCCCCCCAACTACAGTTTCTACTGCAGTGGCTACAGCTTCTTTAATAGACCTAAGCTCTCCTCCTAGTTCGCCCACACCTACAACTAGATCTTCTAGTGATGGTTTGAGTGTGGACAGTTTTGGCAGTGATGGCACCACATCACACAGCCATCATCACTCTCAAGTCAGTAACCTTATTAATGATTCTTATTCACGATCAGTGCCCAGTGATATAAGTTTATTTAGTCTTGCAACTAATTTTTGTTTTAGGTTGAAAGTGGCTTCGAGGATGATTCCGACCTTTTTGGAGGATTCACTGCAACCCCAAGCCCAGTTAATAGAGATCCTTGGGGTTCATCCCCTTCCACCCCAAGTGACCTATTTTCTCCTATTAGCACATCTACTGCCTCTTCAAAAAGTCCCTGGGGCCCTGCTCCACAAGACCCTTTCTCTCCTCCCAGGAAATTCACTGCATCCCCCACTCCAACTCCTGCAGTATCATTATCTACCACCGCATCAACTCCAGGAATTGTGGCTTTTAAGCCAACTATTATTCGACCAAAAATGAAGCCTAATGGCTCTCCATCTCTGAGTCGTGCCAAGTTAGCAGCATCTCCATTAGTGAGTACCTTAGTTTCGTGTATAAATTCACAACTAGTTCATGATACTATCATTTCCACCACAGATTAAGTGCCGTAAATTTACTCACAACCTCTAATTTTCTTTCAGCCTAATTTGCTGGATGATGGCCGTTCTGAATCTCCCCCCATGCCTTCAATTCCCCCACCTGCACCTCCATCAGAACTACTTAAATCAGACACATTTTCATCTGCCATGGGAAATTTGAATCTGAAAGAAAGCACGAAGCAAGGTCCACATTGCATTGCCTTGTTTGATTATGAGAGTTCACATCCAGATGATTTATCTTTTATGGTATGGCTAATTTACAAATTGTTCACTAAATTGTTAAAACATGTCTGCATCAGAATTTTTTTTTCTTATTGTCCTATGCTTTTTGTTTCTAGGAAGGTGATACAATTTATCTAGTGAAAGAGATGGGAGAGTGGTTTAGAGGTCGTCTATGGAATAGAGAGGGTATTTTCCCTGCAAGTTTTGTGAAAGTGGTTGTTCCACTCTCTGCTACAACTGCAGTATTTGCTACTGCTCTCTACAACTTTACACCAGAAACTTGGGAAGATTTGGATCTGCAGGTCAGTAGTAGATAACGGCTAGCACTTAAAAATTTAGGTTTATTGATGCTCAGCTTATTCTCTAATTTTTTATTTTTTTGAACAGGAAGGTGCTCAAGTTCAGTTATTGTCCAGGATAGACAATGATTGGCTGTATTTTCTTTCTTTCTTTCTTTTTTTTTTGAACAGGAAGGTGCTCAAGTTCAGTTATTGTCCAGGATAGACAATGATTGGCTGTATGGTGAATGTAATGGGAAACGCGGCCAGTTCCCTGCCACCTTCATAGACAATGTGCCTTCGAACTTGCCCATGCGCTCTTGACCCTGGAATGTCATATAGGTTACTATATTTTAGTTTTTATAATGTGATATGTGCCAGGCCAGAACCAAAGTTTTATTATTGTGCCTGACAAGTATGTTATTAATTTTAACCCGTATTATTTCTCTACAATTTAAGTTGTGGAAACCAATTTAAATTGTTGAAAAACTAGGAGCACACATAAATGTCAAAGGGGGGTAGGGGGTAATCGTCAAATAATCTGTCCAGTTATGAGTGCATATAAGCCAAGCTTGCATCACCCTTAATCATTACCTCTACGAACTGGACAGATGTTTATTAGCAGTTTACTTGATATTCATTTTATTGAAACTTCTCTTATTTTGTTCATAAAATATACTGGCCTGTTTTATTATTTGATTGGCCCTATAGCATGCTGTTGCATAGTATTATCCTACTGCAATGCTTGATTGCTCAAATTTATTAGGGTTTTCCACCTGGAACCATGCATTGTTTGTTAAACAGACATTTGTTCATTTAGTTATTAGTAAGATAAGGTATGTCTCTAAGAGATGTGGTGGATTACCTGTGATATGAAATGTTTTACTGTAAAACTGTTTAGCATGCTTCTTTGAAGTACCCTCTAAGCATAGACAATAGAGATGAGATTTATGTTAAATTTCCACCATGCTATTCAGATATCAATTTTTAATCATTAAAATTGATAAACGAATCAACTTTTCAAACCTACAGAAAAGCGACTACTGTCCTTTTCTAGGCTCTGAAATATCAAATTTTTTAGTGTGTGATTTTTTTAAACAAGTGTTTGCCAATCCTAATCTGATATTTAGCTTTGGCAATGTTTTAGATTTTAGGCACCTGTTATTATTTTATTTACTCAGCTTTGATTTTTTAAAGAAAAAAGTACTGAAGCAATTTGTGCAATACTAATTTTTATGTGAGCGTCAAAGCCAGGTCCAAATAGTTTTGAGAGAATTTTTGTTAACTGGTAACATTTCTGTGTTCTTGGGTCCTTTATTGTTATCCATCAATATTTTGTACAAAACTTTCAGTGACCAATTTTTTTAGTGTTTTGCAATAGACTGTGTTTCTTAAACAAGTAATTGATAGTTTCTCTTCACCGCCTCAAACACCCTCATTGAAAGCAAAAAAAACGTTTTTTCTTTACCGTACTCGTCTTCGGCGCACGATATTAGATCGACCTCGTACATCTATGCACCTAGCTTCAGCGAGGTCCGGGTATGTCCGAACTTCATAAGCCTCCCACCGAGCTCGGTCTGTTTCTCTCTCTACATCACACGACCGACCGATCGGCGCAGTTCGGGCTAACCGGCTAACCCCTTTATTTGACCCATCCTACACTCACCAGGAAATTCACTTGAATCAATCTAAACTCTTCCGTTCGCCGGCTTGGTCTGGCTAATAAACTGTGCATCGCAATGCTTGTCACAGAAAACAAAAAGGGAGGGGGGGGGGGTTGTCACCGGTGTCACGTTTCCCTCCTTCCTTCAGACAGTCTCGCGTCGCTAACCTCTTGTACAGACAGTCTTGGGGACTGTCTAAAATGATCCCCACACCTCATCCTTTCCAAGTATGTGCGTGTCCACTCTCTTGAAACATGTTTTCGCGTGTTCGGGACGTCGTTCGGTCAAACGGTTGGGCGAATCGGCGAATCCTTTGCCCTCATGGGACAACACGGCCGCGCCGCTAGACACGAGTGCGGAATCAGTCCGCGGGCAGCTGCAGGCAAGAGGTGGGGAGGGGTCGCCGGTTCGCGATGAGTTCGTTGGTTTTGGGTTACTTGTGATTGTTTATTTACTTACTTGAAACAGGAAGATTGTTTCGAAGCGGACCGATGATGGTGTGGTTAAGTTGGGCAGCGAGAAGGCGGCATTCAACCGATTATCCGCGGTTGGGAGAGTTCATACATTTTCGAGGCTGAGGCTACTTCGGTAAGTCATTTCCCCAAATAAGTTTGCACTTCGGAAATCTCAGACTGGATATTTTCCAGGGATTTAAAGGGGGTTCAAAAGAAATGAGGCACCCTACCAACAGAGATTGGTCACAAAACGTCAAAATGATCAAAACTCGCATCACTATGACGTCTTTTTGGACCCCAAAACGTCATTTTCACATCACTAATACGTTAATCTGACGTTTTGTGACAAATCTCTGTTGGTAGGGCAGGTCCGATATGTACATTTTTCGAAATATGTAGTTTTTTTTAAAATGGGCAACTCGTTCCCGTCCCGTCCGATCCGTCCTCTGATCCAAAACGTCGTCCGTGTTGCCCTCCCCCCCCCCTCTCTCCTTCTTGGCGAGGCGAACCCTTTTTCTGACGAAAATAAACTTGCTATGCGACAGGACTCCCACTCCGGGAGCCAATGGTTCGGTACTGGACAGGGCTGGGGCGCGCCGGCTGCAGCATAGCCCTGACGATTCGATTGTTTTCACTTTCATCTCGTACAGAGGACTGGCTTTAAGATTGTCTGAGGCGCCGAAGCCACAGTCCGGGAGAGTGTCAATCTGCAGTCAAAGGGCAGCCGACCCTCAGTTAAACTGAGCTGAGGATAGGGCTCTCAAAACCCGGACAGGCGGGTACCCGGGTAACCCGGGCAGGAACCGGGTAAACGGGTCCTACCGGGTAACAGCGGGTAACCCGGGTAACCCGGGTACCCGGGTAGACCCGGTATGTCAAATTGCCTACCTACCGGCTCGGTTCCGCCGGTTCTACCCGGTAAACGCGCGTTGAAAACAATCGAATCGTCAGCGCTGGTGGTAGAAAACGTTTATTTCGACTAATCTGTGCCAGGTCCACTAGTTTCCCGCTTAGTTTATAAGCGATTTCTGTTGATTTCGATCAATTTTTATCCTGATGATGATTCCCAGCCAGGTGTACACATGATAATTCCCGAAGTTCTTGCCCCCTCGGGGTGGCTATGGTTGGTCTGTCGTTCGTCGGAGAGGATGTTCTGCCGTTAGACTACGGTTGGCGACGGCTGGACTGCCGATTGTCTGACGATGACACATGTCATTTAACAGCGTTTTAACTATACGAATTAACAACCTTCACCCACGACAAGTCCCAGCCTACATTCAGGCCACTGTTTTGCCTCGGGTATCCTCATCCTCCTTGTGACCCGAACTGCCACAAGCTCTGCCCTTTCTCTGCAAGCTCTGCCCCTTAGTTTCCTCTTCTAGCCCGTATCGCGGCGCGCGGAGCCGCGCCAGTGTCGATTCCGCATGGAGTTGGTTCGGCTCCAAGGACGGCGCCCTTTTCCCCGCTCGCTACTCGCGCGGTGCCCGCCTTGTCACGTTATTTCCGGTCCTCTCTGGGCACACCTGTTATTCTCTCGCCAAAAGAGCAGCAGCGCAATCCGCCCCTGTTTCTATATCCTCCATTCTTGTCTGCCCCTCCCTCCCTTTCTCGTCTGCCTCTTTCTCGAGGACGAGCACTTCCACCTGGGACCTGCTTGCCCCGCTCGCCCCCCCCCCTTTTTTTCTGTGGTGCGACCCGCTACCCCCTGTCTTGCCAAACGAGATCTACATTGCGCGCGGTGCGGAGCTGCTGCCGGCGCTGTGCTCACAGATGGTCCACACATTCGTGTGTTCCTCGCCGCCGTCTTCGCCCGCATAGCAATTCGCTGTCCAGGAAGAGGTTTTCATTTCTTTCGAAACACCTGTCTGCGCACCGCATAGGTTTGCACCAGGACATCCAGACGAGGGGTGTAAGTAGGGTGTATAATAGGGCGCGTCCTCCCTACCTTAGTAAAGGAAAGACAGCTGTCTCACTGCCTCACACTATCACCAGTAAAGGAGTGACCGTTGCTAGCTCCGGGAGGGCGATTTCTTGAATCCAATTCGATCACTCCTGGGAGAGCGATTTTGAATGACGTCGCTCCTTTACAGTCATTCACGGGCGTTGGGTGATCTTGGCCGATCTCGGCCGAGACCCACTACACTGCAAAAAATTATGACAGGAAAAATGACAGCATCGACCGCTAATTATTTTCCAGCAACGTCTGTCATTCGAATAACAGTATTGCTGTAGTTTCAATGGTTAAAATTTGTTACGGAGAGCAATGCACAGGACCACGGCGTACATGTAAAACCTGTTTTGCGGATCATAGCAGTTTAACTGTAGCGAGGGGGCCTCAACTCTGTTGTAGGATGTACACCAGATTGCCAAGATTGCCAGATTGCTTGATTAATGTTTAGCTTTAAGGGCATAGATCATCTGTAACTAGGAAAAACGCACTAATGTCACCCTGAATGTCGGCAAAAAGCATGGCTTTCGCAGCCGATTACCTAGAGATTGCCGAAGATTATCGCAGATTGCCGGGGTGGCGTAAGGATAGCCAGGTAGTTCATGAATAGGACGGGTGGTTCAGTGGATTAGTTTAGTGGATAACATTAGGTGAGGCACGGATTCAACCAGGTCATGAGGTTACTCTATAAATGAGGACACAAAGGGTCCATGGGTCATAGACGCATAGGTTTATTGGGCGTAGGCCCTCTCTCTCATATCACAGGGTTACAGACACTTTACATACCACAAGGATAACAGAGTATCACAGTGACGCAGTAGCGACGTGAGGAGCGGAGTGCAGAGCGGCAGGGAGGCGAGGTGCACGGGTGCAGGTCACGGGGGTGACTGAGCAGGACTGAGCTGTGCGTCTGGCCCCTGGCCCTTATATACTTTGGAGGGCCCACCCCCGCTATCAGGGGGGAGGGAGAGGGGAGGCTGGCCAGGTGCAGGAATGCAGCGGGTCAGCTCCCCTCGTCTGGCCAGGCGGCACGACGAGACAATTGACAAGGGGTGACAAAGGCGCGAACAGGGTTTGCCATAGGGCAGAACATCTGCCTGCCCCGGTAGGTCCAAGGGGACCACCCATAATGATAAGTGAAACTAGTACGCGTAATACTGCCTCATATACTCCGTTCCTTACGGTGGGTGTACACAAGATTGCTGGAGTTGAGACCCCCTCGAACTATAGTTTCACAGTTACTGGGTTACTACACACTGTGAAA
This sequence comes from Frankliniella occidentalis, assembly GCF_000697945.3. NCBI lineage: Eukaryota > Metazoa > Arthropoda > Insecta > Thysanoptera > Thripidae > Frankliniella > Frankliniella occidentalis. Next base: position 43,462 of record NW_026267192.1, on the reverse strand, counting down.
AATTTCCTCGTAAAGTTACATTTCTTG
>NW_026267192.1:37232-38555 GCF_000697945.3 Frankliniella occidentalis | reverse complement strand
GCGTCTCTACTCTGTCAATTCAAATGTGTACATTGTACCCTTTAAATAAAGTGTACATGGCATGCATGCTTTAATTAATGTGTACATGCCCATGTACACATTAATTAAAGCATGCATGTCGCCATGTACACTTTATTTAAAGTGCACAATGTACACATTTGGATTGACAGAGTAGTTGAAACACGCTGTTCGGCGGCGTTGGCAGTGCGCCCTGGGCCTGGGCTCCCTTCAGCGCGCCTGCGTACTCCAGGGTAGACAAGCCCGCTAGGCGCGTGTGCGCCGCGGGTCTGCCTACACCGAAGGCTGACCCAAGAGACGGCGGGTGGAAGCGAGGACGGGAAAGCCTCTTCCTTGGTGTCAGTGTCAGAAACTGTCCTACGAGGCACATGAAATTTTTCCATGGAAGAAGTAAGTCGTAAAATTACAATTCAAGATTGTATTTGTACAATCCCTCCGTATCGACTCGAAAATCGAACGACAAGCAAGATTGGTAGCTTGGTCGGAGACTGCGGAGGGAGATTGGAGCAGGTGGCTGACTCACGCCGCGCGCCGCGCCTTCTCGTAGTTATACCGTATCGCCTTCACGCGCACGGGGCCGTTAGGAGCCGTGGGCAGGAAGGGTAGGCAAGGCGGCACGCACTCGTGCGTACGGTGCAGCATAACCACGTGAGTCAGCCAACTGGTACATGTACGGCACATTCTTTTTACGTGACCGGACAATAGACTCTCTCTCCCTGTCCCCCTGCCCCTCCCCCCTCTCTCTTATTTCTGTCTCTCTCTATATCTCCCCCCCCCCTTTCTCTCTCCCTCTCTCTCCCCCCTCTCCATCGGGCGTATCTCGCATATCCCCGCGCATTCACCGCCCTCCGTTCCTCCAACCCGGCAAGATGGCTGTATTGAATGTCGCCGGATCATTGGCGCTCTCCTTTGGCGTTTTGGATGTGCGACCTGGCTGGCTCCTCTGGGCTGTGCGTGGTGGTGGTGAAGGAGGGGGGGGGGGCGCTGGCTCAACATGAGTGGTCCACAGTGGCCCTGGTGATGAGCAGTGTGGCGCCGAGTGGATGGGACGAATGAACCAAATGAGATAAGAAACAAGCTGGTTGTACGGTACGTGCCTCGGTACGTGCGGGTGCCTGCGCCTTGGGTGTGGCCGGGCGTGGTCGGGTTGAGCGGGGCGTGGCGGGGCTGGGCCGGGCCGGTTGGTCCACGCCTGCCTCCCCCCTCAGCCTGGCGGCCCCAGGCCCCGCGCAGCTCAGCAGCCCTAGCTCTGTGCCTCCCTTCCTCGCCGCCCTCCCCCCCTCCCCCCGGGCCGAGCGGCAGAGC
>NW_026267192.1:33902-36368 GCF_000697945.3 Frankliniella occidentalis | reverse complement strand
GTGAGTTTTTGCGAGTATCCGCGCGAGTATCTTGCGAATTTTTTAGACAGTCCCCAAAAGACTGTCTCTATACCAGAAGGGAAAATCCCCCCTCTCCCTCTCCACTCCTCGCCCCCGCTATCTACAGCGCAGAGCGGGCACCTAGCGTGGGTTTGTCAGAGTCTCTCTAGGGTTTGTAAGTTTGGGCACCTCTGCCTCCTCCCCGCCCCCGCACGAGGGATAGGGGGGCGGCTGAGGAGCCGTGGGGGGAAAGAGGGGAGAGGAGGGGGCAGCGTTCGGAGCGCAGCAGCAGTGCGCCGCCGCCGCGTCACACCGCGCCTCGGCTGCGCTCAACCTGGCACCCGGATCGGCTTCGAGAGGAACCTGAGGTGGCCTGATCGAGGGGACTGTCTATTCCCGTGGGCTAATTTTAAGACAGCCCCTTAAAGACTGCCTCTACCATGTAAGTATTCAGCAGATAACGCGTACATGTAGACACTTGGGTTTCCAGAGTGCAAGCATTTTACAGTGCGCAGGTGGGGTGGGTTTGCCTACTCGCTCGGCCCGTAAGGTGCCTTAGCCCATAAGGTAGGCAAACCCGCCCCCACCTGCGTCTCCACGGAATCACCCTCGGAATCACCCGGTCCATGGGCGGTCGGACTCCAAGAGGCCGCCATGTCTCGATTAGCCAAACACCTCATTGAAATTAATCCACACCGGATCACACACCAACGTGAGCCGCGCTAGCAATACAATGCAGCAAAGCAGCAAAGGCCAAGAGAGCAGCGCGGCACACAGAGCGGCGGACCTCGGAGGGGTCGAACCTGTGACAAGTTCGTTGCTCACAGAAAGGCTGCGCATGTGATGTGCACCCGTTGTGCACGCGATGTGCACAGTGCGCTCGCGGTTCGCACGCGGTGTGCACAGGGTCCATTTGATCTCGGGACAACCAAATCAGGGTTATAAAAAAAATAGTTCCTAAAAGCGACTAAAATTTAGTTACCATTGAATTAAACATTGTCGCACTGATCAAACAGTCGGATGCATGCATCACCTGCACCTGCAGGTGGCCCATCTTTTACTCTTGCAATATTTATAATTTCACGACTTTGCCTCTGTCCTTGTCTGACTCCTCTTCCCTCCGCATGCCCAGCCCAGAGGCACGCATGCTTTGTGCCCCACGCCTGCGGCTCCGGCCCACGCCAGGCGCGCCATGCGACCGCGGTCCAGAGCCGAGCTCGCTGTGGCACCAGCCCACCCGAGCCCAAGCGCCCCCAGCTACCGGTGTCCATGTGCGGCGTCCTCAAAGTGACTGTTGCCTCGGCTCTCTATCTCGCTCCCTTATTATTTCCTTATTCGTCTAAACTCCCATCCATCTTTCTCTTTCCCTCGCTTTTCTTTCTTTCTTTCTTTCTTTCTTTCTTTCTTTCTTTCTTTCTTTCTTTCTTTCTTTCTTTGGTATCATAGTAAAAGCCCGAAAAAGTATGTGATTTTTGGTGGAGTAATTTTTTCAACAACCATGTCACACACTTTTGTGTGGGCAAGTATACACTTTCTATTACTGTAGGCCACACACTTTTCCGCGAATGTCATGGTTGGTTGTTTCCTGTAAACTTATGAGTACTTTTCACAGTGCAGTTCAGTTATAACTGTTCTTTCTTTCCGACCGTAAGCCTGATGCATGCCGTAGCGTCTCTACTCTGTCAATTCAAATGTGTACATTGTACCCTTTAAATAAAGTGTACATGGCATGTATGCTTTAATTAATGTGTACATGCCCATGGACACATCTTTTAAAGTGTACATACAACCGTTAGTATGCCATGTACACTTTGAAAGATGTGTACATAGGCATGTACACATTAATTAGAGCATGCATGTCGCCATGTACACTTTATTTAAAGCAAGTGTACAATGTACACATTTGGATTGACAGAGTAGTTGAAACACGCTGTTCGGCGGCGTTGGGAGTGCGCCCCGGGCTGCCTTCAGCGCGCCTGCGTACTCCAGGGTAGGCAAGCCCGCTAGGCGCGTGTGCGCCGCGGGTCTGCCTACACCGAAGGCTGACCCAAGAGACGGCGGGTGGAAGCGAGAGGACGGGAAAGCCTCTTCCTTGGTGTCAGTGTCAGAAACTGTTCTACCAGGCACAGGAAATTTTTCCACGGAAGAAGTAAGTCGTAAAATTACAATTCAAGATTGTATATGTCGTATATGTACAATCTCTCCGTATCGACTCAAAATCGAACGACAAGCAAGATTGGGAGCTTGGTCGGAGACTGCGGAGGGAGATTAGATCATGGTTCCTGACTCACGCCGCGCGCCGCGCCTTCTCGTAGTTATAGTTATACCGTATCGCATTCTCGCTTGCGGGTGGCTTGCCTACTCGCACGGGGTCGTAAGGAGCCGTGGGCAGGGTAGGCAAGCCGGCACGCACTCGCACTGCAAAAAATTTTGACAGGTAATGCGGCTAATTCATTTTCCAGAAAC
>NW_026267192.1:32268-32607 GCF_000697945.3 Frankliniella occidentalis | reverse complement strand
TTTCTAATATTTCCCTTTTGTTGCCACAATTTTTTTTGTCCATTGCAAGGTGCTTTTTTTCAACGCATCGTGGCGAATTTATGCAGTTTGCCAGTAACAAATTTTCACAAGTTTGCACCTTTCTTATTCACAATTGTCTGTTATCAAAAGATGCCAATTACAAGATGCAGATTTGCGTTTCCATCGGATGTGCTGAAAAATGCATCTAGTAAAGGACTGTAAACAGTCCCTTAACATTTAGAGAAGTTTCCATTTTCTGGAATTTACTGAGAAACTATAAACTAAACATATGATAGGTAGAATCCTTGTTTGCCAACTTTGTCTCTATTTAAAAAAAGA
>NW_026267192.1:31910-32218 GCF_000697945.3 Frankliniella occidentalis | reverse complement strand
CCGATCCGCCTGCTGTCGCGAGCGCACAGGTGGCGCGGCTCTCCTTTTGCCCGCCTTCCTTTCTCGTGTCGCCGGGGGCAGAGGGGAGGGGGTGCAGCAGCGGCCTGCCAAACATCGCACCGACTCCGCCACCTTAAGACCAAATTTGGCCCTGTGCTAAAGGGGGGGGGGGGGTGTAGCCTGGCCCACAGAAAAAAACGCTTTGGCAGTTGGAGTTTCAAGGAAAGAAAGCACCGTTACACAAATTTTGGATCCGATTGCCGACAGACTGACGAAGATTATCGTATATTGCCAGAGGGGGTTCACAC
>NW_026267192.1:26785-27296 GCF_000697945.3 Frankliniella occidentalis | reverse complement strand
TTTGATTTGTAATTTAGATAAATCCCAAATGTGCCTCAGGTTTTACTCCGCATTCAGTTTTGCCCAGTAAATTAAACCCTCTCCCAATTCTGCCCTTGAATGTTGCCCACATAAAAACCTTATCGGTGTGATTTTTTTTGATTTTTTTTTTTGCCAGTCTTGCGAAGCTCCCTTTTCAGTTTTTCGTATAACTCAAGTAGCTACAAAATAGTCCACGCCGATCCGCCTGCTGTCGCGAGCGCACAGGTGGCGCGGCTCCCCTTTTGCCCGCCTTCCTTTCTCGTGTCGCCGGGGGCAGAGGGGAGGGGGTGCAGCAGCGGCCTGCCAAACATCGCACCGACTCCGCCACCTTAAGACGACACTGATTGTAAATTTTTTTTCCTGTAAAACATACCATTATTTGTCACAGTAGAATCTGGATCTATGAGACTTTTAATCACAAAAGTTTTCGATAACTCAATTTCGTGTGATAGGAAGGTGGGGTACTTTGGGACATGGGGTACAATGAGAT
>NW_026267192.1:23348-23920 GCF_000697945.3 Frankliniella occidentalis | reverse complement strand
GATTATTAGTATGTTGGCGGTGTATAATACGAACCAAGTATGTAATTCTATTCTTCATAGTATGTAATCCCACTAACACATGAAATTAGAATGTTACATACTGAAGTATAGTATGTTTGATTAGGAGAAGAATATTTTTTCTTGGTTTTCTTGAATTTACCCTCGTCAACATATTTCCTCCCTGGCAATTACAAATGAGTACACAATAAATTAATGAGGAAATATATCTTACCCAACCGAGAGTTAAACCTCGGACTTCTGTGCTGCGATCCCATCACGTTGACCACTCGACCACCGAGACGTGATAGGAAGGTGGCTCCAGCATCCCGTGGTCATTCCAGCCGAGGGCGGGGTCGTTCCCAGACTTGGTTAGGGTTGCAACATACTAAAGATTAGTATGTTAGGTAAGATTGTTGCATTTAGTATGTTAACTCTCTAAATATAAGTATGTGAGTCAAGAGTTTTGGAATAAGCATGTTCACCCTCTAAGCATTAGTATGTGCTTAAGATTGTGCAATTAGAGTAAAGTATTAGTATGTTAACATACTGAAAGCTAGAATGCCCTTTTCTGG
>NW_026267192.1:17967-18651 GCF_000697945.3 Frankliniella occidentalis | reverse complement strand
GCCGGGCACGCCACCGGACGCCGCACACCCCTCCCCCCGGCGCGGTCCCGGTGAAGCTGGAAAAGGTGCGGAGTGTCTGCAGGCTCCGTGTCTCTTTATGTTGCGTCGAGAGGAATGGGATACTCGTTGGTTCTCCGCGACCGGAGGACGTCTAGGTTATTTTCGGGATGTCTATATTTTGTCCTCTCGTTGTCTCTCCTGGATGTTTCGAGTGTCTCCTGTATGTCTCTATAGTGTCTCCTGGATGTCTTCACGAAGTCTCCTCGCAGTCTCTGCGTTGTCTCCGGGCAGTCCCTATAAATGTCTATCGATAATCTGCTCAGTGTCCGCATGCTCGCTTTAGGATGTCTCTTTTTGACTTTAAAAGATCCTTCCTATAGCCAATCCAAGTGTCTTTGAGTTGCCCCAGCACAGGCTCGCAGGCGTGGCTTGCGATAGCCTCGGCGGAGTCTGGACGATATCTCTCAAAGAGACATCCTAGAGACATGCTGAAGCCCCCTTTTTTGTACGGGCATGCATGATCATTCATCGTGGTGATTCATAATCCACGAATCCAAGAAGGCGACAAATCTAAAGAGTTGTGAGATAGCCCCATATAGAGGCCCATATAACTTTTCGAGCCGCGCGAAAAATTCAACAGTTTGAAGTTCTGTCGTGGGCACTGCGACAATAAACGGGGGTGAT
>NW_026267192.1:12472-12967 GCF_000697945.3 Frankliniella occidentalis | reverse complement strand
CACCCCTCCCCCCGGCACGGTCCCGGTGAGGCTGGAAAAGGTGCGGAGTGTCTGCAGGCTCCGTGTCTCTTTATGTTGCGTCGAGAGTAATAGGATACTCGTTGGTTCTCCGTGACCGGAGGACGTCTCTAGGTTATCTTCGGGATCTCTATATTTTGTCTTCTCGTTGTCTCTATAGTGTCTCCTGGATGTTTCTATAGTGTCTCCTGGATGTCTCTGTAGTGTCTCCTGTATGTCTCTATAATGTCTCCTGGATGTCTTCACGATGTCTCCTCGCAGTCTCTGCGTTGTCTCCGGGCAGTCCCTATAATGTCTATCGATAATCTGCTCGGTGCGTCCGCATGTTTGCTTTAGGATGTCTCTTTTTGGCCTTAAAACATCCTTCCTGTAGCCACTCCAAGTGTCTTTGAGTTGCCCCAGCACAGGCTCAGGCGTGGCTTGCGATAGCCTCGGCGGAGTCTGGACGATATCTCTCAAAGAGACATCCTAGAGACT
>NW_026267192.1:7007-8429 GCF_000697945.3 Frankliniella occidentalis | reverse complement strand
GTAGAGCCAGGAGGAGGGGAACGACCTTCACGGCGTCGCTCCCCCCGCCGCCGCGCCTCTACACTGCACTGCACATTCGGCAGTCGGCTTTGAAGAACGTTGCCAGCAGCTATGCACCTAGAAGTAGTATCTGTGAAGTAGACTGCTAGCAAGACAGTACGTTCCAAGTTGATAATATCGCTCGTTTTCAACCGTTTTCGACCGTTTTCGACATACGTAGGGCTACGCGACACAGAGCTATCTCTGAAAACCGTCAGTTTGCCTACTCCTATCTACGTCTATGATCAGATTGTAAGCCTGCAGGTTGCGAGCTTACAGACATGCTCTTCTTTCCGCGTGCCCTACCGATTCTTGAGCTTGGTGCATATACCAGATAAGAACGACGTCCGCGGAAAGCACCCAAAGATACCTACCAAATCTCCTATAATTTAAGTGCTCTACGGAAAGCGCTGTTTTTACATATAAAAGCTTCTTATTATTCTTTCATATGCTATAGTTACTTTAACTTGATATACTGTACTCACTCCACAAGTCGCCACAATCAAACAATTTTTATGCAACGGTGCGAGCTAAATTGGGAATGGTTCGACGCGAATTTCAAAAAACTACCTAATAAACAAAAAGAAAAACAAAAGAAGCAGGGGCACGGTTGTTCCTTCTGGTAGAGACAGGTTGCCAGAGCCAAGTGCAAGTGGACAACATTATGTTGCACATTTTTAAGTGTTTGACTGGATATTTCACTGTTAACCCAACTGTGTTACATAGTACACTCTTCCTTGTGTGTACTTAAAAGCACACACAAGATAGTGTGCCTGACATGTACACTACACACTTTCAAGTGTGCGCCTTGCCAGGCACACACTTCTTTGAGTGTGCTTTTAAGTACACACAAGGAAGAGTGTACTATGTACACAGTTGGGTCTACATTGTTGAATATTTTGAAGTGTTTATCAGTAAACGTGAACACTTTAAAGTGTCCAACACTGTGAAAAAAGATAGGTAGGTTTACAGGAAAATTTTCCTTGACGCAAGGTGTAAAATTACAATTTGTAATCGTAAAAATATATGCAGTATGTATCGACTCCAAATCCCTTGGCGAGTAAAAAATGTGCTGTCGTAAATTTACAGCTTAAATTATAATTCGAGTTTACAAAATTTTCGTAAACTTACGACGGTATTTTTCACAGTGAAAGTGGCATGGTGCACCTTGGTGTTGAACTCTTTTAAGTGTGTTTACTGTTAAACATCATGTTTTACTAAAAAGTGCACTGTTTATAGTATTCAAATATCCTATCCAGTTAATGACTTTCAAGGGTGCCCAACGTACTGTTGAGCTCTTGAATGTGCACGCCAGTTGAACAGTTTTATTTCTCAGTGTGTCTCAAAAGGGAAATGGTGGATCGCCAACGCATTATCAGTCCG
>NW_026267192.1:5261-6572 GCF_000697945.3 Frankliniella occidentalis | reverse complement strand
CGCCATGCCACGCTACGCCCTGCCACACCACGCCGCACCCTGCCGCGCCATGGCCAGAGTTTCGAACTTTGTTTTCTACAACATAAAACGAGAAAGATGAGAGAACTTGTGTGCGACAAACAGTAGGGCTGCGTGATGAGATCTGTCGTCGGCGGGAAAGGAGCAAAAGTGAGATGGAGGATAAGAGGCCACGATGGGCTCGTGGGACAGAGCGAGAGCGAAAACTGGAGGTTGCGCGCGGAGAGGACGAGGTGATGTCTTAGCGAACCCTGCTGTCACAGCTTCTTACAAAAACGTTGTTTTTATATTAGTATGGAATCTGGGAGAAAACGACAATGATGAATTCCTTCGTCAGAATACCGACCACGCAATTGTGGTGATTTCCTATTGTTTCTCTCCCCCTCTTGTCTTCTGCAATATGAAAAATATCAATCTCTCTCTCCCTCTCTGCCCCCTCCCCGGCCGCTAATTCGATGTGTAACCTAGGCCTACGCGGCTGGGCTTTGCGCCGGACTCCAAAAACTAAGTTTTTGTATCTAGTAAGTACATTGTACTTAATCCTTGATTTTTCCCGTACAAATCACTGGGAACAAGACATATGTACGTTAAAAATCAAGAATCAAGTACAATGTACTTATGGTCCAAAAACTCATTTTTTGGGTGCGGACGCCCCTGGGGCCGAAATCTTTTTCATCAGAGCAATCCATTTCGAAGGAAGAGAAATGGCGATGCCAATTGCCGGCTGCGCTCGACCCGGGCGCGCGCCCCTGCACTCGACACAATGACACTTATTTGTGGCGGCCGGGCGTGCGAACGCCTGCAGAGCGGGAGGTAGGCAACCCGCCAAGCACGCTGCTGAGGCGGGCATGCCTATACTGTGCACCGCAGGGGCTCCGGGCTATCATGCTTGAGTGTGTGCGGCTAGTTCTGGTTGAGCTAAAACGCAACAGATTTTTAGACAGTCCCCAAGACTGTCTCTATCAGGAGGCGAAAACGTCCTCCCTCCCCCCCCCCTTCTCCTTCAGACCGGGGGGCGTTTTGGAGGGTGTTTGTGCTGTGTGGCGGTCGGAAAGCTGCGCTCAGCTCCATCCCCTCTTCTCCGTCCCCTTCGCTCGCTCGGATCGGCCACGCCTCCGCAACTGACGGGGGCGTACTCGGTACGACACTATAGTTCACAGTGGCCATGGCCATGTCACTTCCTTTCCTTGGGCTGGACTATGTTATTAGCGGTTCACCACTGTCATTTCACCCAGAAAAGTAGGAATCTGTGGCAACCATTATACGGTTACTTCAGGGACAGCCATAATGTGA
>NW_026267192.1:2276-4449 GCF_000697945.3 Frankliniella occidentalis | reverse complement strand
TTTTCTTTATAAATGTACGCCCGCTTTCGTAAATGTACAACTAAACTGGTCAATCATATTAAATTTATTTTGAAAAAATATTTAAAGTTTAGAAAGATATTTTTCACTGCGGTCTTGGTTTGTTGTGTTTTCTCTAGGGGCAGACTTTACTTTAGATCCATAACTTTTGTCTGTTGGCTCTGGGAAACTTGATGTGTCATGACACCACTTACGGGAAGTGAAAGACATACGCCATCGTGCCGCCGCTTAGTCCGAGTTGGCCCGGTGACTTGAAGCGTCAAAATACGTGAATATGTATGAACAGATTTCGAGGTGCATGATTGATATGTAGCTTATGACAGTTACAGTAGTGAGACTAACGGCACCTAGAGTTCCGAAGTGGGGGATGCCACCATCATCAGAAATATGGTGTTCGACAACACAAAGTCGGCGTAGCAAAATTGCTATTTGAGTCAGGAAAAAATTGATCAGAAATGAACACAGAAATGTTTGCATCATTTTAACAGCAATATCTTAGATACCAGAACAAAAGACTATCAAATAACAAAACATTTAGGAAATTGAAAAATATACAAATATCTCATTGAGGGTCAAAATACCCTTGATTCAAAGAATCTAGTTTTTTGTTTGTAGGGACGGTGCCACAGAAAAGACAAAGTGTTCCACTCCCACTCTTTCAACAAAGGGCCAAAAATGTCTTAATTGGTTAAATTTTCAAAATCGTTACCATCAAAACTTTTAAAAGGCACATCGGTAATATCAGCTTGATATCCCACGGTGTGTGAGAGTCTTTTAAATCTGCCACGATGTTCGTTTGTGTGAAGCTGGTTCTTCCCGATTGGATTCTTAGAGAGGTGGCGTTGCGGATAGAAACTGCCGGGCCGGGAACCTCCTCCCAACCCAAGGGGATGACCAGACCTTTCATTACGATTGCTTTTGTGACCTCCCCTCCCTCCCACTTTTCCCTTCCCTCCCCCCTCCCCTCCGCTCGCTCCTTTGCCTAACTTCTTCTCTCCTTGTCTTCTAAGAAGGATCCCGTTTGTCGTAGAAGTGAGAAAGCAGTACCATTGCCGCCCCCAGCCTTCTTACGCTACACTTCCCTTATGTCCATTTCCGCTGCCTGCCCACACGACATAGCGACCTTGCTCACACCGAGTGCGTGACTCACACACAACACATCTCCTTCCTCTCCTAACACACATAATCATCTCTCTCTCTCTCTCTCTCTCTCTCTCTCTCTCTCTCTCTCTCTGTTTTACACACACGACACAGAGCAAAGTGAAGTAGTGCTCGTAGCGGCTGGGCTCCACTCGACCTGAACTTTCCACAAGGTTCATTGGGTGGAGCGAACGCCCCACTGGCCAGCCCCTTGCCACAAACTCGTGCTCGTGACAAAAAAAAAAACAGTTGACTTGCTACACTAACGTCAATTGTTTCCTGTCAGCTACTGTTTTCGCTATCATGCTGGCTTGTGTGAGCAGGATATGACCGCATTGTAACTTTTAAAACTGCCGGAAAAAAGTACGGTATAAATGAATGTACTTATATTTTATGTTCGGGCCACACCGTAAAGATATGGACCGTACTTCAATATTTTATGTTCGGGCCACACCGTAAAGATATGGACCGTACTTCAGTGTGTAAGTGCCAAGAAGTGCTGTATTGACCAATAAAGGCAATTTGCGATGTTACAGTACGGCACATCCCGGACGAAGGGGGCCGTAATTCAAAATAACACTCGAGGATTTGATGACAAATTGCAAAAAATTGATGGAATGGGGCACACCGTAGTCATTTCCCTTATTTTTTTTAAAGTGAAAGAGACCCCGTACCAATCCCTATTAATTGGTATTTCGATACCTACAACGCAAAGACACGTACTTCTACGACTCGAGAGAAGACTGACGTATTTCCGAGCACCGATTTTAAACACACGTAGTTCTGAGGCCTTCGGCAAGACTCACGTAGTTCCTATCTTTTTAACCAAGAAGTACGTGAGCGTGAGTCTTGCTGAAGGCCTCAGAACTACGTGTGTTTGCAATCGGTGCTCGGAACTACGTCAGTCTTCTCTCGAGTCGTAGAAGTACGTGTCTTTGCGTTGTAGTTATCGATTTCAGTATACCGCGTTGTCCACCATGTAAAATTTACTAGACGTTTTTCAAAGAATTTCAAG
>NW_026267192.1:0-900 GCF_000697945.3 Frankliniella occidentalis | reverse complement strand
TCACGCCTTCTTAAAGCCGTCTGCCATTAGATCCAGCGCCCACAGAGGCGCGGAATGAAGCAATCTTCCTCGCTGACTTGCATAGCGAAACTCTTGGAAACTTTAAAAGTTTTGTAACTTTCTTAAACAACTTTCTTTAGCATACTGTTGTTGTTGTTGTTGTTAAATTTCACCATATAATAAATCCTGATTAAGTGTGGATACAGAGTTTACGAAACGCAAGCGTGATTTTCACGCAAGGCGTGATTTTTCACGCCAGGCGTGAGTTTTCACGCTTCGTAAGCTTCACACAGCCAATCAGGAACCGACTTTCATCACGCCTGGCGTGAAAATCACGCTCGCGTTTTGGGAACTGGGTATCCACATTATGAGTCCCCCGCGGTTCTGTACCTTATCTAAACCCTAATTTTCAATTTAGACCACGTACCACGTATATTCACTTTTTGAGTTAAAGTATGTAGAATGCCAACTTTACAAATTTCTATTGCCCTTTCGCTGAGAAAAGGCCACACGCTGAAAGTGACTGCTTGGTTTCCAAGCAAAAGTGGTAATTTTCAAGAAAAATGTGCTTAGTAATTGCCACACATTTGCTTAAGAACCAAGCAGTTACTTTTATACAGAGACTCTTTATGAGTCTTTTTAGTGTGTTTACTTATTAAATATTTATAAATAATGTAAAATAAACATTGCGAAGTTTTGGGAATGGAGTTGTTGGATATCCTGTCATGTCAGCACGAGTTTCGAGAGAGTCGGAGAGCGAGAAGGAGAGAGAGGTGGTCCTGGTGGCCGTGGCCGTAATCCAAAATAACACTCGAGGATTTGATGACAAATTGCGAAAAATTGATGGAATGGGGCACACCGTAGTCATTTCCCTTATTTTTTTTAAAGTGAAAGAGACCC
>NW_026267191.1:1365460-1365854 GCF_000697945.3 Frankliniella occidentalis | reverse complement strand
CAGAAAATCATGTCCACTGTTAGAAAGACTCCTGGGATTTCACGGAGGAACACTCGTGAAAAGTATTGCCAAATAAGTGCTTTGGGATTTCCCAAAGAACTCTGTAGATTTTACGTGTCGAGTTTAGATTTGAAACATATAGACGAATGGAAACTTCCACATTTAACATCTGTTTTAGTACACAAAAAAAAACTAAGAACGGAGTCCTCTGGGAATTTCTAATAGTGGCGGAGAGTGAATCTTCGGGAAATCCCAAGAAATTTTTAACAGTGTCACATTCGTTATCACGTGACGTAGGCCTACCATGCACTGAGCCTGAGAGGGCAGAGCGATGCAGGGGTAAGTCACAGTCTAAGGAATGTAATTTGATATTCTATTCTAAATAATGTGACAC
>NW_026267191.1:1359532-1360505 GCF_000697945.3 Frankliniella occidentalis | reverse complement strand
TCCAGAAAAAATGGTAAAAAATGTCCGTCAGTGACGGCATTTGTGAGCGACTGAAAGGTGCTACGGGCTGTTGAAGCACATGACTAGACGCGTCTTTGCAAGACGCTTCTAGGGACATATTGCAACAATACGTAGCACCTCCCAGTCGCTCACAAATGCCGTCACTGACGAACACCCCTGTCTGGAATTGCCCTTTAAGTAAAACAATGAACTTTTCTCTGCACTTCAGTGTCTGGGACCAAAAAGGTACCTCCATACCTACAATGTATTGTTGTTTCTTAGTTCAGTATCTAATAGGAAATGAAAGTTCCACCCAGTTTGACCATGGCCATCTATAGGGGGCCAAAAACTACATTTATCTATATACCGGGTGTTGCGTAAAAGACACAGGTGCAGGCGGGTTTGCCTACCCAAGGGGCTATGGCGCCTTACGGGCAGAGCGGGTAGGCAAACCCGCGCGCACCTGTGTCTTTTATGCAACACCCGGTATATGCAAAAAATCAATGTAAAAACTTTAAACCCCCCGTAAGTAAAAGAACGAGTATATTCCTAAACAAAAAAAATAGCACTCTGTTCTACATCTCTAAAGTGGCGAGTCAGTGAAAATGTCAAAACATCTTAGTCAAGAAACGACATTGAAAGCAAAAACCACACATTTAAGAATCACTGTTATAAAAAGTTCTGGGATTTCACAGATGAACACTAGCTAAAATTATTGCCGAAGCCCTTTGGGATCTACCGAAGCCCTTTGGGATTTGCTAAAGCCCTGTGGGATTTCCCGAAGCCCTTTGGGATTTCCCAAAGCCCTTTGGGATTTCCCAAAGGACTCCGTAGATTTCACGTGTCGAGTTTAGCTTCGAAACACACAGGCGACTAATAACGCTCTACCTTCAACGGCTGCTTTACAAAATGAAAACTAAGAACGGAGTCCTCTGAGATTTTCTTGTAGTGGTGAGTGAATCTTTGTGAAATC
>NW_026267191.1:1358916-1359482 GCF_000697945.3 Frankliniella occidentalis | reverse complement strand
GTCACAGTATGTGAATAACAGTGTGTCCCGTGAGCTTGGGGGCCACTGGATCCAAATCACCCTTGGAGTTCGTGGGACACCCACGAACCACGCCACCGCACGCCACAAAGCCGCAAGGATACTGCGGCCTAAAACTGCAAGGTTACTTACGATTATTAGTTTTGGGAATAAGGCAAGTGGGAAATACGCCACCACTCAGTCCGCGTTTACGCGTTAGTTCGACGAAGTTGGCACCGAAAAGAATTTAACACTTCACCGAGAACAGTCCTTCCTTTTTCATCTTAGTGGTGGTCTAGAAAGTACAACAGTTTCTCAGGTTCATTCGATCATTTGGCAAATTACGAGAGCTGGGCGCCTGCTAGACTCAGGGTAGGCCGCCAGGCAGTACACCCAAGCACTACCGGAGAGATTTTGCCCACCTTCAAGGCGCTATGAGACCTTGCACTGAATGAACTTTGCAATTTCGTACCGGCAGATGACGGGGATGCACTTAACCACAATATGGGCGATAATTTAAGGGGGGTTTAAAGTTTTTAAATTAATTTTTTGGAATATAAGTGGATAAA
>NW_026267191.1:1356811-1357162 GCF_000697945.3 Frankliniella occidentalis | reverse complement strand
GCCTCGCCACGCCGCACCCCGCCAGGCCACGCCCCGTCCACACAACCGAAACATGAAAATTGGTCCAGCAGAGTGGAGGCTAACAGGATGCTGGGCTATGTGGCCCGGTGGGCCGCGTCTGTGGGGGTAGGGCGTGCGGCGCGGGAACCGAGCTCGCATCTGAGGGAGGGGGAATGGGTGGAAGTGGGAGGGAGGATACGGTAGAGGCATGACTTTCCAATATGCTTACAAAACTTTTGAGCCCTCTATTAAATGCCGGCGTAAGTCGGATTAAATTTACAGGGGAGGAAACCAGCCGGCCAGCGCGGGCAAACACTGTAAAGAAACGTCTCAGTCTCACGCCGCGGGCTG
>NW_026267191.1:1350213-1351589 GCF_000697945.3 Frankliniella occidentalis | reverse complement strand
TACCTTGTTCAACACGGCAATACCACAAGCGCCTTAAAAGCGAACACGTCGGCCATGAATGGCGAAAATGGAAACGAAGGGTAGGCAACATCTTCCATGCAGTGCATCCGTGCACTGCGGGGTGGGGTGGCCTACTCTGACTCGCAGTCACTGAGCTTCCGAAATTTGTCAAATGAACCGGAGAAAATGACGATCCCTAAAACCTAGGCAGATGAACCGGAGCGTGGGTCTGTTGTGTCTATAATATTACTGTTGACTGTGGGGAGTTTCGTCCGTGACCCTATTTAGGTGCCAGTCTTGGAGAAGAGGGGAGGGAGCTGGGAGGGCACAAGTCAGATCAAGGGAGCAATTTTCGCTTCCGAAATGCCTATTTCTCTTAGCTGAGCCAGGCCTGACGGCTCGAAGTCGACGTCAATGAGTACATGAGAGGTCAAGCATTCTCTTCGCCTCCTCTTCTTACACCTCACCACCAAGCCCGTCCTTTCCAATAAACCAACATGCCCCAATGCCCCTTCTCTGACAGCGTATCGAGTTGCAAGCATCGAAACATTACCAGCCTAGACTGAAGTACTCCTTCTGGCCAGCTGGTTGAGCAGCCTTGTTGTTAGGGCGCTGAGGTACGGAAAGATCATAAAGTTTATTCAACTTGATCACGTACCCGTTATTAAAGTAACTATTGTGAAAAAGACGCGTAAAACGTACGGACTCGTACTCATTTTCTCAGGTGCACTGACTGATATAGTTGGGAGTTTTTCCACGCCTAAAGATTTTAGATTTACCAAAACAATTTGTTATACATTGAGCATGGAAACCCCAGCATGGTATCTGTGGACAGTAAAAGTCTGTGTGTGTGGTTTACACAATTGAGAGCTCGCCGTGCAATGCTCACACACCCAGAAAACGGTTCCGTTGATTTCATGTCTGATGTTATGCTGTAATTTTTCTCTTGATTTATGTGATTTTCTAATGTTTTAAAGGAAAATGGCCATAGGGTGAAGAATCATCCTTTAAAACAATGAGAGCTCCTACAAATTAAAGAAAACATTCTAGCACGTCTATATGAACGGAAATTTCCGTTGGAATAAGGGGAGTACCGATAGTTCAATGGAACTAATTTTTCTGTGCAGTCGGATTTCCAGAACATGTGCACTGTGAGTAGTTTTTCAAGTGCAATGCCTCGATTTCAGGCAGACCCCTTGGCCCCACTCTTATCCTCTTCTCCTATCTGCGTTCAGGTGCGCGTACGCACAGATAAGCATGCATGCGTTACTCTTTAAAAATGTCTAGGATTTTCCAAAAGTCGACACTGTTACAAAATTGCTGTAAATTTACAACGAAAATGTGATTAATTTTGTTAGCAGCACATACTGTATTTT
>NW_026267191.1:1345261-1345688 GCF_000697945.3 Frankliniella occidentalis | reverse complement strand
AATAAAAATATTATTTAAAAGGGTGATGTTGAATTATTGTTGATAATAGTGGATCTTGGCCATCGTGAACGCTACCCATATAGCTGTTGTACAAGCAGTGATACTGGAAGTATCATCTGCTAAAAAGAAGCGTTAGTGAAAATCTCGGAAACAAAGTTTGCGACCGAAAGCAGTTACTTTAGTTTTGCTCTTGTAAAGAAAAAATTGTAACAATACGAGTGTCCTGTTATGGAACGAAATGTGTAGCTAACAAAATTAACTTCTCTTTTCTTGTAAATGTACAGCAAAGTAATACTCAATAGTTTTTGTTTTGGGCCAATATAGGCCGAATATCACAGGTTTCGAGAGGGTTCAAATGAAAACATTTCTGTTATATAACAGGAGTGTATTTTAAATGTCTATTTATCCATGTAGACATGTGGGCACC
>NW_026267191.1:1344583-1345128 GCF_000697945.3 Frankliniella occidentalis | reverse complement strand
GGGTTTCTCAATATCCGCCTCTTCACCCCCCCCCAATATGAAAGATATAAACCAACTCAACCACCACTGCCACCCATACCACTAAACAAAACTCCCCACTACACACCAATACCTTGCCAATACCACTAGCACCAGCCCCACCTCGTTTTGCTATTGAAAATGGGCGTTAAGTTATTTAAGGTTTGTGCGCGGCGGCAGGGTCTCGGTGCACCTACATGTAGGTGAGGGTCAGTACGTGCACATGTATTGTTTTGGAGGGGCCGCGCGTACCCCAAAGCACAGTATTGTGGCATAACACAGTAATCCTGCATCTACCTCGAGTGGTAGGCAAGGGGGGCATCTAGTTCGCATCCAGTATCGCTAGTGTCGGCTGATCGGGCTACGAGCTGGGAGCCTGGACTCCTGGACCCGCCCCGCCGGGTGGCCACCCGGCTCGCACCGTAGGTGATTCATTAACATTGAATAGGAGGCGCGCCCCTGAGGCCTCGCGACGAGCGGGGGCGGGGAGGGTTACACAATTGAGAGCTCGCCGTGCAATGCTCACA
>NW_026267191.1:1342645-1344533 GCF_000697945.3 Frankliniella occidentalis | reverse complement strand
CAATACTGGGCCTTGGCCCAGTATTGTTGACATTACTGGGCCTTGGCTCAGTATTGTTGACAATACTGGGCCTCAGTGACCATCGTCAACGCTACCCATCTGCTCCCCCTCCTTCTAATAAAAAGGGTGATGGCCCAGTATTGCCAACAATAGTGGGCCTCGGTGACCATCGTCAACGCTACCCATCTGCCCCCCTCCTCCTTATGATAATATTATTTAAAACGGTGATGGCCCAGTATTGTTGGCAATACTTGGCCTTGGCTCAGTATTGTTGACAAAACTGGGCCTTGGCTCAGTATTGTTGACAATACTGAGCCTTGGCTCAGTATTGTTGACAATACTAGGCCTCAGTGACCATCGTCAACGCTACCCATCTGCCCCCCCTCCTCCTAATAAAAATATTATTTAAAAGGGTGATGTTGAATTATTGTTTGAACCTTAGCCATCGTGAACGCTACCCATATAGTGATACTGGAAGTATCATCTGCTAAAATGACACTTGGAAAAAGTTAATTTACAGTTGGCATAAAAAAAGATTAACTTAAACAAACAACTTTTCATGGACTTTCTTTTAGACATAAACGTATAGACGTAAACATAGATGTAAACTTTATTTAGTTTACGAATGCCGTGTTGTAAATTTAACAATGCTGGCTGGAAGCTGACAGTACATACATATACAAGCGTTTTATATGATCGGGCGTGAGCGGCCAGCGCCGTGAGAACCGCGCGCTCGACTCACCTTGCAGGCGCTTGGCCGACTCGTTGCACTCGCCGGAGCCCAGGATGCACTTGACGTAGCCCGCGACGGCCGTCTCGTTCTTGAGGAGGGCGGCCACGTCCACGCCCTCGAAGGCGGCGGGCCCGGTGGCCTGGCTGGCGCCCCAGCACAGGGCCGCCACCAGGACGAGGACGCTCATGGACTTGATCATGGTAGCCTGCGACAGGAGAGAGAGGGATACAGCGCTGGGTCGAGGGCAAGAAGAAGAAACAACCCCGTCTCACTTTGGGCTCGACCGGGTGCGGCCCACCCACGCGGTGAGCGAGACTTCTGCATAAAGAATTAAATGGTGCTAAATGGGGCGAAAAGGAGCAGAATGTAATACAGCTGGGGACACCTACCGACTACAAAACACTACTGCAAAATTCGCAGTCGACGGCTTCCTGAGCGTGAGCTAGGTCGGGCATCGGCTGACGCGCGTGGCGCTGTGGTGTGCCGTGAAGTGCAATATTTTTGGACCGAATTTGACTCAATTTAGATTTAATTTAATACTCTATGCCAACCCTGCCCGACACCCGTGACCGCCGCTACGCGATGAAGCCTCGCAGCTCGATTGGCAACAACGCCACGACCTTACTGAAGCTAGGGCGAGCTAGTGAGAACAGGGCAGTTTACGACGCGAGGCAGCGGCTACACACCCGCACAAACAGAGGCCGTCATTCTATGTATTTCGTGCACACTGCCAAAGAAATAGAAATAGTCAAATACGCGAGCTTGGCGCCTGCGAGACTCGTGGTAGGCCACCCCGCGGAACACGCATGCAATGCAGCCAGGATTTTGCCTACGTAGCAGGCGCTATGAGAGCTTGCAGCGGCAAATGACGGAAGTGATTCCCGAATGATCCCTTATGGGGCATAGCGGGGCCTGTCGGGCCTTGGGGCCTAAGGTCGGCCGAAGGGGACCGCAGGGGCCGTACCCGTACGGGCCGCGGGGGCGGTAGGGGGCGGTAGGGGGTGAAGGGGGAGTGGGCGTACTCACAGTGAGGGGGTTAGCTGCTCCGCTGGACTGCGATGTGTTCTGCTGTGGGACTCCACGCAGACTGACCTGGACGACCGCGAGCAGGTTGTTATATAGGGTCGCTGCGGCCCGAGGGGGGAGGGAAGGGGG
>NW_026267191.1:1334309-1342595 GCF_000697945.3 Frankliniella occidentalis | reverse complement strand
GGGGGGGGGGTCGCGCGCGCCTGGGAGAAAGAGAGAGAGAGTGAGAGAGACGGACGATTAGGGTTCTAACACGCCCTCCGTGTAAGACTCTGTCTCTCTCACACCAGAGGAGGAGGACCATAACCCGAATGAGGATGTCCCAAGCGGGGTCAGCTGCCGAAATTGACATGTACAACGAACGGATTACCGTGTTTAGATCACCTTCCCCTCTGAATTACCTGGGGTTATCCCCAGATCACCTACCCCCTGGACAACCAGGGGTTTCCCCAGAATTCCTTGAGCATTGACTCCTCCGCATTTTAATTTGTACATTACCCCGAGTCCGCCTGGAAACTCTCCAGTTACTGGCCAGAGCCAGAGGATTAGTCGAAAGGTAGCATGGCACCCGGTACAACCCGAAACGGGAAAGCTCGCCTAAATTACAACAAATCAATATAGTCCTCAAAGACAAGATCACAATTCAAGTGACATCAAAATTACATATATGTTTTCTGTCCTTTGGGTTATAAGTGCCAAACTCTCATGA
Organism: Frankliniella occidentalis; assembly: GCF_000697945.3. Taxonomy (NCBI): domain Eukaryota; kingdom Metazoa; phylum Arthropoda; class Insecta; order Thysanoptera; family Thripidae; genus Frankliniella; species Frankliniella occidentalis. The sequence goes on along the minus strand of NW_026267191.1, from coordinate 1,342,069 downwards.
GCCGATCCCGTCGGTCAGGTCACGACCCCCCTACCCTTTCCCTCTGACTGCAAAAATAGTGATAATACTGAAATCGACATTTCCGCAGCTTTTTGTATCAGTTGCGCAACCCCGCGCGCTGACCAATGAATGTAGTGGGCGCTGGCGAGACGGAAAGTTCCCCGCCCTCCGTCAAACATTGTTGCCTTAGGACGGCTCGTTGTGGGGCAGAGTGTGCCGCACAAAGGGTCCACTTGGGGGACTTGGGGCCGCAGGGCCGCCGCCTGCCGCCGCCGCGAGGGCCAGGGCCGCCGGGGCTGCCAGGGACGCCAGGGCCGCCGGGCCAGGGGGGGACCGGCAGGCCGCCGCCGCCGGCCGCGGATGGGTCGCGAACGTTGTCGGCGACCATTATCCAATTGGCGCGACGCGACGCGCCAGGTTGACAACCCTGCAGCCGCCGGCGGCTCCGCCAAGCCGTACTACACGGCCAGCTCCGCGCGAGCGCGAGGCGAGCGCGCGGCAAGCGTGCAGGCGACACCGAGTATCGCGACAAGACACCCGAGACCCGACCCCGCCCCCCTCCCCCCTTTCGGGCGCCGCGGTAGTATGCAGGCGAAGCAGACATGCACTGCGAAGGAAGGAGGAAGCCGAGCACGTTTGCAGTCTCTTTGCGAATTATTCCATATTCATCTCCCGAGTACGGCTTACACGATGCAAAAGTTCGGGGTAAGAGGGAGGGACCCGGAGGGAGGAGAGGGGGGGATGGGGAGCACCGGGAGTTCAGGGGCCCCGCGCAACGGCCACCAAGGACCTCCCAAGGGCTTCAGCAGAGCGCAACGGCAACGGCCAATCTGGCCGACATCAGGGCCTGGGCACGGCCTCGACCAGCGAAGGGGAGTCCACGGCCCCGCCGCACCACGGCGACGGCCTCCCGGGGCACGGGGCAGGAGACGGGGCAACCCTAGGGGGCGAGAGGCGGGGGCGGACGGAACGGAGCGGCGCAGAGCGGTGCGGGGCAGAATGTGGGGGGCGGGGGCGGGGACGGGGAGGGCCCGGCTTAAACGACATGATTGCTGCCGGGCTGGAGGACTCCCGCGCCCTCCTGGGCCCCGCTGTCCACGGCGTGCCGGGGACGTGACGGAGGTCCGCGACAACAGCAACGGAGGGGGCGCGTGCGTGGCGTGCGCGGTGCGTGCGGTGCGTGCACCACGGTCCGTCGAGGTGCGTGCGCCCGCACAGACCTGCGCGCCTGCAGTCTGGTGCCCGAGAGGGGCCCAAGCGATCTGAAGAATAATCTGGCAGGTTTCTGCAGCTCATCTTCTTGTTCGCTGCAAAACCAGTTTAAGATTCAATTGGGTGCGACCGCCGCCGTCCCCTCTTCCCCTCCGCGCACCAAAAGCTCCCAAACAAGCTCAAGGTCGCGGCCGTGCACAGCAGGCATTGCTGGTCATTGCACGGCCGTGCCGTGCACGCCGTGCACATGGGGCACGCCAACCAGTCGGGTATACGACCCCCGCCGGACCGCGTGAGGGCTTGTCGCAAAGGATTTAACGCTCGTTAAAGAGTCAAGGCAAATAATATATCAAAGGATGTTTGCATTTCATTTATCAGTTTATTGAAAATACGATGCAAAATGACAGGAAATATGGCATCCACAGTTGTGTATGATTGTGTTTGCTACCCAGTCCAAAGGTATAGCAGAAACAAAAACAAAAAAGAAAAGAAAAGAAAGAAAACAAAGAAAAAGTTAGGTCACATCCTACATCTATAGAATATTGTATTTTACACATTTACATATTTGTAATTAACGGGCTCAGTGGGGGAAAACAATTTTTTTTTTCACAAAATCATATGTGATTGAAATGAGATCAGAATAGAACCACTACCACAAGGTTAATATGTTCAGAGAAGGTTCATGCAAAATAATGTGCAATAGTGTGCTTTGCTTACCATGATATGGTATTACAGAAAAAAGAAATGATTAAGGTAGCATTTTCTCATCACAAAGTCTTTGAACTCTGCTCAGCAAAACAGTTGAGTCTTTTGATCAACAGAGCATCTAAATGAGGCTTGTTTTTTTAGGAAAAGGAAAAGGTAATTGTGCTCTAATTACTCTAAAGAAAATTTTCTAAGGAAAAAAAAATACATATTTACATAAAATATTGGCTACGAAATAAATCACATGTGTTCAAGACATTTCTTAAGGGATAACCTCATCACACAACAAAAGAGAGACCACAATTAAAAAAGAGGAAATAAAATTTAAAATTCAAGTCCAGCCCCTCACAATATCATACCATTCAACCAAGAACCAAGCTGTCAAGGTCTGCCCAGTAAAGCAAAATGAAGAAAGACAGCAAAGTAAAAATAAATAAATTTAAGTATTATTGAATGCATGGCCTGTTACAACTTTTGAAAGTTCATCATCACGAAGGATTACAAGATTCGTAAATATGGGCCATGGAGTATAAATCTGGGCCTCGGTGAGTCCTATCAGAAAATACAACACATGGGCTGAATGAAATTTTAAATTACACAAATTGCTTCATGGCACACAGGAGAAAAACTTAATTATTACAGTAACTTCAAAGTACACTGCAATATATTTCTCTAGAAATACAAAAATGTCATAACCTCAGAAGGAAATGAAATAACACTGCTGGTATTTGTTCAATATTCAGTATTAACAAATACTTAAAGGTTTGAATTCCCAGTTAAAATTCAAACACATTGAGTTCTATCATATGAAACATGAGAAGAAGAAATAAATTACAGCAATAAGACATTTTAAAGGAAAAATACCCATTGAACGCTTACTAAACTAGACTTAAAAGTACTGACTATGTGCTTGTTATTGAAATAAGCATACTCCTCTAGTTGATTAGTGTAGAGCAAAAAGCACTGGTTAGGCAGTTGAAAACTAAGCCAACATTACCATTACCAGGTTGAAAGACTTAATGCTACCGTAACTGATTCCCAGGGTGACTTTAAAGCATACAGTAGATTAACAATTCAATGAGTCCCACTTCAGTTAGGCAATAAGATAAGCTTCAAGCAAGAGTTGACCTTTCTGGACATATGAGAGAAATGGCTTTACAACCATGAAAGCCAAGCATTATGGGATCTTGGTAACCATAAGCTTAAACCTCCACTAATAAAAAGAAAGAAGGTAAGGGAGGCAGATAAAGATGTCCACATTTCTTCAAAATTCAGTTTGCAGAACCTTTGGTTTGATTAGAGGCACTCATATAGAAGAATCTCATTTCTGACTATGTGACACTAATGTGTCTTTAAGACAAACGATAAAAATATACATTTAAAAAAAAGACCAGCTTTGGTTTGCACTGTGCATGCTTGCTACTCCTGAACAATTCTCAGATATTCAAATCTGAAATGACAACCAAATAAAATTCCCCAGTAATAAGAAGCAAGAAACCAAATTGGTTTTCATCAAAGCTACATGAGGCATGGTCTCCGCCTTGCGCTTGAAGAGCACTCTGCGCCATTTGGCACTATTAATTTTACAGACACTGGCACAAGCGTAAGTAGAAGAAACCCAAATTAGTGTTGTCCAATGTTAGCTCCAATGACATATGGAGGCAAAATAATGTTTGGGATGCCCCACAGCAAAATACTGAGACAAGGAATACACTTCCTGCATGAGTAATTACAGTAGGAAAACACTAAATGCAACCAGATAACACATAAGATTACACACAGCAGTGAACTTTACATCAAAACACAAATATGTAGGTCTAGGTCAGAGAAGATGGTCCTTTCAAATATGTGGTATGCTAAAAACGAGGAGATAGACCTAAAATAACTACAAGTCATTTGTGCATTGCATATCTTATCTAAGTAATATCAAAGATACACTTGAGCAAGTAATTAGTAATTTCGTTTAAAGGAGGAAAAAATACTGGAGCAAACCATACATAATTGAATTATTGATACAAGTGTAAAAAAATAAAAAAAAGCTGAGTGAAAGCTGAATGAATCCCCTCCACAACTGAAAAAAATGCACATTAACCACTGCTAAAAAGTAACACATTGATGAGTGTTATTTACTGATGTTTGGAAAACAAATTTAAAAAGTATAACTGAAATCGGCAATAGAGAACATTAAAAAAAAATCAGCAAAGGATATTCAAAAATAAAATTTTATATTCAAAGTCTAAATAAACGCAGAGCAGGACCTAGGTGGCGGTGTTAATAACGTATCAATGCCGGGATACATGGGGCAAATTACAGGTGGAAGCCGCCTCAGCATTGATGTTTACCAAGCCTTTCGTGCTGTGGAATATTTCACCTTTGCTATAGCTAAAATACAGATGGAAACCGATGGAAAATAAATTGGATTTTTACTTTGCATGAATAAAGAGTGATAAATTTTTTTTATCAAAATTATTCCATTTTGTTTATGGATACCAGTGGAAGCAACGACCCAAGGGAAGACTTAGTACATTCATTACCTCCTACTTCCATTCGGCACCAATATGAGAGTGAATACAGTTGAAGGAACTGATATTACTTTCACATAAAACACAAACCAAACAACAGTTCATCCTTATATGTAATCCAAAGTTTAACATTCTCCATGGGATTTTGAGTAGGAATGAGTCCTGATTCAAAAGAATGCAGGGAGGCGTGCAGGGATCACAGTCACAACAGGGAATAGCGAGGGCGTCCTGTGTAAAAGCTCACTACTAGGATAATACAGAACTACTTTGAAAAAGAAAAAAAAAGTACTAGCATTTTGTGTTTTTAGATTTGGTGAAAACAAAATTCTTTTCACTTGAGCAGTACACAATTTATCAAATATTGATAATCTACAATTAGGTTATCTCTGCTATGAACATTATGAACAAGTAGTAAATGTCAACAGTTTTTCTTCAAATACAAAGGGGAATACAGGTTTCCTTCTATTCCTAATAACTGAAAACAAAATGAGCTTACCATGATTGAAAGAGTAAACTACTTGGGCCAACCCAGGACAAACTTAGCTATCAACTCATACTTTTTTTTTGGAGGGGGGTAATCAACGCATGGCTTTTACTTAAAATACTAGATAAACATACTTCAAATTTCTCTCACAATTAAAAGAAGCAACATTAAGTCTTTTCTGTTCCATAAACCTAAATGTAAAGAAATGCATGTGTCAGATATAATACTGTAGGGAAGTGAGCACTAAACTACTGGAAAAACAGCTAAAGCAAACAAAGATACAAGGTGAAAAAGAGAGGAAACCAATCAAGTGGAGTGTTGAGAAATCTTACCCAAGGAATATCCACAGCCACAATATTACAGCATTGCAAAAGTCAGTCAAGGCTTATGCTTGCATTGTTCAGAAAGCACTCATCATAAAAACTGCACTTAAACAGAGCAGTGTTGAATTCATTGAAGCACAAAGGTTTCCTTCTCATCCAGAAATAAAGATTCAAAAATTGAAACTAGAAAGTAATAGTTCATCCAGTGTGGCCATATCATGTTATTTTCATAACCATTGCAATGCACAAATTAGAGTACATTGATAAAATGGTTACATCCATTCATACATAAGTAGGTAGGTCATTGATTATATACATACAAATCATTAACAAATGCGCAAAAATAACCATCCATAAATAATATGTACAGATTTTGCAAATAAAATTCATTTCTCCCTCAAATGACTCACTACACTTTACAAAGCATAAATAATATAAAATAATATTTTCCAACATATAATTTCTGTACGATAAAACAAATAGGAAGAACCTGTTCCACTCAGGTGTAGCCTGAACACATGCAAGAAGCTGACACACACACGCAAACTGCTTGAAAAGCACAAGTCAATGCATTAAAATTTTCTATGCTTGATTCCCTCAAGCACTGTCAAGCTCACTCTACAAAGAACAGCAAACTCAAGGAAGATTTTAAAAAAACCAAAAACATTTTACAACTTCTATTGCAAATCATACCAACATTTGATAAAACAATCTAAGGCCATACATTTTTTTAAAAATAAGCACTGGAGTGATAATACTGACAACAAACAAGCCATAAATGACGGAAAGGAAATATTGAGATAAAAATACCCACGGATTAAAAACACAAAGGAAGTGGATAACTGCTCTTTTTAGTTCCTTTTGAGCAAAGCCATTTGGATGCTCATGACCAAGCACAATTTTAATACTTTAACAAGACAAATGCTAACTCCAAAATGATGAAGATAACACACTGAGCACAAATGTTCAAATTCACTCTTAAGTAGAAAAAAAAATCCCCCTTAAAATACATCATATGGTCCCAAAAGGAAAAAACACCAGAAATCTGAAGGAGAAAGAGCTTGATAACACCCAAGGGAACATTGAAGAAATATCGTTAACTAATAAACAAAAATAAGAATGATTATTTATAAATATGTATACATAAGTAGACATTTAAAATTACATATAACCTATGTATACATAAATATAACATGTATTATAATCTTAGCTGGATGAGAGGTACTAATGATAACACAGCAACACTCAAACCATGTAACACAGTCTATACACAACGGTACATAGGTACCCCCACTGCTATGAACGAAGTGGCCGAGTTTTATATGGCAGGTTCTCCCTCCAGCAAGCGGTAAAACAAGTAAATGCTTTCCTAGTAGATATTAGGAAATTCTTTGATCATAACTCTAGCGACATATTCCTTCCAGCATTAATCACAATACATAATAAAAGATACACTACCATACCTGATAATAAGATTCGGAACTCGCACCCAAATACACATAAAACATTGAAGAAAATGTTGCAGACAGACTTCTCAAAACCATTCATATTAGATATGAAACATATAAAATTGTTTGTGTACCATTTATCAGCCTAAGAGCAACACAAAACTTCAGCAGGTTCAGTCGATGCTTTGGCAAGTATCCCACAGCATTACACCCATTACCGTCTTGACAACTCTTGTTTGATAACTGTAAGACAGAGCAGAAGTCACAAATATAGTTCAATCAAAAATACACTAATTTTTATGTTCAAAACAGGAAGCTTACCATTTATCAGGTCTTGTTTCAAACGTGACATTTCTTGACGCATTTCCCGAATTATCTCTTGTTTCAGAGCATCCAAATCTCCAATTGAGCCTCCATTGGCATCTCCGCTGTTCAAGCCATTAACTTTGGGCACGAGGTTTTCCTCTGACGAAGAACCAAAGCGTTTACGCCCTGGTTTCGGTGATTCTCCACCATTAGCAAGTTTGCCACCACTATTCTTGTCCCACTGCTTCTTATCTTGATCATCCTGTTAAAGAAACAAGGAAAATTTGAGCTTGTAAAATCCACAATAGTCAACTGGCATACTAAAACAAGTAGAAAGTCTGGACAATTTACTCACCACGGCAGGGTCCGGTTCTTTCTTTTCACAAGCAGCCCGTCTCCTAGCAAGAGTCTTGGCCATTTCATCCATCATGCTTGCCATGCCCATGGGGCTACGGCCTAGGGTGCCATAGTTACTTCCTCCACTACTTGTACTCGAGCCACTGTTTTCAGCAGGTTGCTGGAAAAGGTAAGAGTAATCCAATATTAATGTGAAGTTCATCCGACACATGACTGTTCCAAGTGAATAATACCCACTTTACTGGCGTTGTTGTTGGCCCTCTTAAGGCGTGCACTCTGGAGCTGGGCCGCGAGCGAACCGGCTTCTTGTCCGTCAGAGCTCGAGGATCGTGACATGTTGGACATGGGAGGCGGGGGCGGTGGCGGCGCCCCACCCCCCATCATAGGGGGCGCGGGGGCTGGC
>NW_026267191.1:1323954-1334194 GCF_000697945.3 Frankliniella occidentalis | reverse complement strand
GCCTGGGGGGCGGGCGGCGCCGAGGAGGTGCGGTGGTGGCCCGGGGGAGTCGCGGCCTGGGGGCTGCTCAACACTATGGACAGAAAAGTGTGTAAGTTTAGCAGTGTGTGTCTGAGGAACGTCAAGAGAACAACCCACTGGAAATTACTTACTCTGGGACTGTTGAGACATGCGACGTTCCATCTCCATATTTTGTGTTGACCTAAATTTAAAAAAAACCAATGTTATTGACAAAGTGTATTGTGATCTTCACGTAATTAGAACCAATAATTTTACATGCCTGTATCCACCCATGTCATCATCATATTGACCATTGCTTTGAACATATTGTTGAGGTGGAGCAGGTGGAGGAATGGGATTCCTGTTGATACCACTCGCCAACACCTAGGTCAAAGGAAAAAATTGAGCTTGGTACTACTACCTACTAAAACAATATCGGATTGAAAATTAAAGGAAGCACTTCCAAACCTCAAGTGCGTGAATCATGGCACGTGCAAATGCATCTGCATCTTCTTTACTGCTAAAATTGAGGCCATAAACATGCTTGTTATCTCGCCATTGATGAAAGGTTTGAGTCGCTTGGTTGTATTTAAGACCTTTCAGAATGGCACAGTTAATGACAACCTAAAAAAAAAATACAAAAAGATTAAGAATAAGCCATTTCAAAGCATCATCCAAAAATTTAAGCAAAAATCTACTAACCTCATGATCTTGTAGTTTTCGGCCAACTACTCTAAAGGTGTTATGGATCTGATGATGGTATATATGCACTTTCGACATCCCTGAAGTTCCTCCACTGGGAATCCATTTCTTATTGATGTCATCATACACCATCACCGAAGCTCTCGCAGAGGAAATACTCACTTCACTAAAAGAAAACAGTTGTAAGCGTGTTAGCATCAAAATAACAGTTGCGTTTCACAAACAACATTAATTTTGACTTCAGAGAACCAGGCAGCACAAGCACAACAGGTACAAAAATGCAGCAGAGAACTAGGCCACTGCTACAGAGATCATCAACAATGCTTGGTGCATATTGCGACAGAGGGTGTCAAATGTCGCACCTGCTGCTCATGGTGAGTCAGCCCCAGCCAGGTGTCCAATTACACCGCACAAGGTGAGCACATCCACACATTCCACTAGAGGGCATCAAAGACTAAACATTTGTGCCCACGTCTCAGCAAGACCCACGCAGAGAAGGCAAAGCTCCGACGAGCCCGATGTGCACCACCCACCTCGCAGGCCGCGGGGGAGGGGGCCGCAGCTTGCCGGCCCGGCCCCGGCCGCACCCTCTGGCTGCGCAACCCTCCCCTAGCACGCCCTGCCCTGCCCCGGCCCCGGGCTGCAACCCGCAACACAACCGCTTGCAATCACGTTGGGCTCCCCAGGGGGAAGACCTAGGGCCCGTCCGCCAGGAACCCGACGGCAACGGGTAGAAGCACCGAGTGACGGCGGCCTAGCCTGGGGCCCGAGGCACACCAACAAACAAGCAGACAGTACCAACAACCTCCCATCCGACGGGGTTGGAAAGGGGTTCCGAGACGAGCGCGCCTGACACTCGAAGGACACTCTACCCGGGGGACGGGAGGGCGTGTTCGGGCAGCCAACCGTTGAGGATTTCAGGCGGTTCAACGAGGAAATTCGATGGGAGCAGGAAGCCTAACCGAGGGATCGTCCTCACGAACTTACCTCATTTTCGTGCAGTTTAAAGGGCGCTCAGGGTTCCACCCGCAAGCATATCACACACGGCACTTGACTCTCCACTTGCGAGGGCAGAAATCGTGTCAATTTCACAATTTTATCCTGCAAAATCGTCCACTAAAGCGAATGCATTCCAGATAATGTCGTCTTCTCACGCCATATTTGTTATCGACCTGCCCTGCCTCAGTCATCACCACCACCACCTCCACCACCACCCCCGCACTCTCGAGCCGCGTTCGATTGTATCGAAGTGAACAACGAGTCCAAAACACTCCCCCCGCCCCTCCCCTCTCGCCTCACCTTCGCCACAACATCGCCTCGCCATTGAACACGAGCAGCACAGCAGAGCAGCAGCAAAGAGTTAATTCAGCAGCGATTTGCCTTGTTTCCATACATTCGGACCAAGTTTTAATTGAAGTTCGTAGTCTTTATTATTGAAGATGCCTCCCAAGCAGCGCAAGATTGCCATCATGGGCTACCGTTCAGTGGGTGAGTAAGAATCGCCTACGCCTCGCAGACCTATTGGAGGTTAAAGTTGTAGCCTTGTAGGCCTCGATCTGCGCAGATTGTTTCTGACCTTGTCATCCTTTTTTCTATTTAATCTCCCTCGTCATTTAATTTCACATCCTTTCCGCGGTAATATAAGGGACGCTAGTCTTAGCTCTCCCTCGCGCTGTGTTTGTATTATCGTCTTTGAAATTATATTTTTAAGGGATTGTTTACATAACACATTTGTATTTGTGTTGTAGACAACCTTTCACTGTCTTGAAGACTCTTTTCACTTTTCCTTATCTTACCAAGTTGCTATCTCACTCCTAAATTCAAGGCCACCGTCAGGGGCTGTTAAATTTGTTGGAATCATCTATTTATCTGCCAGTGTTCGTTGGTTCAATGCCAAAATTTGTGCAATGCTCTATATCATAATTATCTTGGCGTGATTTATTCCTTGAGGTACCTTTCATTTACAGGGAAATCTTCTTTAAGTATACAGTTTGTTGAAGGACAGTTTGTGGATTCCTATGATCCAACCATTGAAAACAGTAAGAAAGACCTATGGTTGTCTTGATGATTTATTACTTTTCACTGTATAATGTAATTCAAAATACATAAACTTATTCCTACAGCATTCACAAAAGCCACTAGAGTAAACAGCCAGGATTACGATGTCAAAGTAGTTGATACTGCAGGTCAAGACGAATATTCAATTTTCCCTGCACAGTACTCTATGGATATCCATGGCTATGTTTTGGTTTACTCGATCACCTCAATGAAGTCCTTTGAAGTTGTTCAGGTCATATATGATAAACTTCTTGATATGACTGGAAAAGTGCAGTAAGTATGCAAAGCCGAAAGTGAGTTAATTCTGAATCATATTGTTTGAAAGGAGCCATTCATAATAATTTGTTTTTGCTAGCCTCCCAATTGTACTAGTTGGCAATAAGACAGACTTACACATGGAGAGAGCCATAAGTAATGAAGAAGGGAGGAGGTTGGCATCAGGTTGGAATGCAGCTTTTCTAGAAACATCAGCCAAGCAAAATGAGGTGAATGTCTTGACCAAAACTAATGATTGCTTCTTAAAACCTTTTTCCTATCTTCTTGTGGCTTAAAAAAAAAAATGTATATTGTAGAAGACGCGCGTACTTGTAGAATATTAGATCTTGAAATTCTTGCTAGATTGAGTGTTGAAGTAAATTACATGTTATGTATTATTTTTGATTAATGTGTTACCTTTAATTTTTCAGTCTGTTGGAGAAATATTCCACACTCTTCTTCTGGAAATTGAAAAAGCAAATGGAAATGCACCAGAGAAATCATCCTGTGTTATTTCTTAAATCAAGGGTACAAGAAAATTTTAGCTTTAATTTTGCAGTTCATTTCATGCACAACTGTGAGACTGAGGCCTGAAGTGTTTCTCTAGCTAATGTTGGAGCAATGTCACAATAGTGATAATAAGTGTATTCATTGTTATAGTGTTCCAGCATCGGTGTTTGTTGTTATCACTGTTACCGACTATGACCAAAGATCCTTCAACCCCAAGATTCATTTGCACTGGCCTGTTAAGGACAAAGTTCCCTGTGTAAGGCCTTGGCTATTTTATATCCTAGACAAGATATTTGGTCATAGGCGGCAACGTAACCTTCTTGTTAAAGGTGTGCTGATTTAGTGAAATGCCATATACCAGTAAAACTTACCAGTGAGTTAACTTGATTTCTTGTTTGTTTTGCGTTGCAGAAGACTTTTTTTTTTTTTGTCCAATGTTTTTATCTAAACTTCATGTGATGTTCGCATTCACTTCCATTCAGATAAGTCAAATTTGGTCTCCATTGAAAAATTTGTGGCAATCTATTAACGCAATGAGTCCCACGTGACCACATGTGTGGTCACAATAACCCGTGTTTGCTCGTCCCCTCTGGGACTCAATGTGTTAAGAAGGATAATATTTCCATGTGCATCCCATTCTAGGTCATATAGCCTTCTCACCTAGGTTTCTATCTCACTTTTACAATTGGGTATATATATAGAATTTTCTTCACTACAGCTGGTTGAAATTTTCTATGCATAAGTGCCACCAGATTTAGAAAATCCTTATCCATCTAAAATCTAATTTTAAAAATTGTAACTCCACTTTAAATATACTATGCACTTTTGTGCAGATTTTGTGCAGATTTCTTATGTAGTGATATTTGTGTCTCCTAATTGAGTGCCAATGGTAATTTATCCCACAGTTCTTTGTTTCATTATCAACCATTTTCATTTCATATTTTGGCCATCGTTCTTGTATTGAATGGTGTTGCTTAGAACTAGTGTAGGTTTTCATGGGTCCACTTTGTATAGTTTTACAACCCTGCTCTAGTTTAAATTATAAGAACTTTCATGATTCTAAGTCATTTTTGAGTTTCTCTAAGCTCTGCATTTTGCTTACTGAACTGCAACCACATATTTCTCTGAACAATGTCTGTTTTTAACCTCATGTCTTAAGCTTTTATGTGATAGCAGATCTTTGATCTCCTAATAGAATGAAAATTTAAAGTAGAAACAGGGTTTTACAATCATTACATATGTTCTCTCTATGGTATGTCTTAATGTTCTAGTTTATTTTGAATGGTTTTAGGTGTTTGTGTAGTTGCTTTACCTGAAATCTATACCCTGTTTATCTTTGTCTCAACATTGAATGAAATTGATTTGGGTTTTTCCGCTAATTGATTGGGACTGCATTGTAATACTTAAAATTATTGTTGATCTGTTTCAACTTGTGAGAAATGATAAACAGGTTGTGCTATTGCTGACCTTTTTGAAAGGGATATTTTGATAGTAGGCTTTGTGTGCTGATTGTTTGAGGACGCTTTTTTGATAATTTACTTCTATTTTGAAGTTAGGGGATGTAAGCAAACAAAGGATTCCCATAAGAAACATGTGGATTGTCAAATGCAATAAATTGCATGGCTGTTTGAGACCTGAACAAACTTACTTCAGTGCTAGACAGAGCTTCTTTACAATAACCTTTATGTATTGCTCATCAATCTGCCTAAGATACTAAAATCTGATGTTATGCCTGACATATTGAAGCATTTAAATGCTATTGATACTTTATTTGCAACAATTTTTTGTTGTTAAATAGGGTTATTTTACTTTTATAGCAGGGTTATTGCAATAAATGTGGTGTAACCAAATCATAGTTTTAGCAGGTTTCAATGGGCAATATTTCCAATTTTGTATTACCAATTTCAAAAACAGTAATTTTCTTCTAGAATCTTTGGTTTTAAAAGAAGTAACTTAAATAATGTTCATGTGTTTTATTGAGGTATTCAGTTGTTGGGTCCATTTGTTTTTGTCACAGAGTATATTTTGTTGTGCTGTCCTTTACAAACATTTTCTTGAATATGTAAAGTATTGTTTAGAGGATTTGGTTCTGCAACCTTTGTCATCTTTATGCATCCCTAAAAAAAAAAACACTAAAAAACAAAAACAGGCATAAAAACACTATTTAAGTGTGGGGAAAACTTTGACCAAATCTGTCTCTTCTTTTCCATTATTGAGTAATGTCAGGCCTATTGGGTACAAATTTTGTGGATTCCTCATGTTTCAGAAATATTTGACCTGATTATAGTTTCTCTATCCAATTAATTTATGGTAAGCCATACTGCTGTTCTTAACAAATAATGAAGTCTGCGGGAATGATGAAGAAAATTTTTAAAGTTTACTTTCTCTTTGAAACTGAAAGTGACAAACATGGGTTGTTCTTTTTAAGGAAGTGTCCCATGCCTTTTCACACAAGTTGTCTTTTATTCCTCGTGTCAGAATTGACATTTTGTTATTTAAATTATTTATGGCAATGGGATGAAATGTACTCAATCACCTGTTGGGTGAGTTTCCTATTCCTGTTTGTGTCGCAGATTATGTTTGTGTGTGAATGTGTGATAGTGTGACTGTGTGTAACTATATTGTTGATATCTAAATGTACATTATGATAATTATGCATTAAAGGGTTGGAACTAAATCCTTTCCCCTCTTTATTATTCTCCATTTTTGACGCGTTTCTCCTCTTCCCCTGTGACGCTTTTGGCCGGTGGGGGTGGCACGGCTAGCGGCTGGCGCCTTGGAAGCGTCGCCGCCGAGTTGAGGGGATTCACCCGCCCCGCCTCTGGAGGCTGCCGCGGGCCGCGGGCCGCGGGCTGGTGGGCTGGGCGAGCACGGGCCTAAACGCCGCCACGCCCGGTCGGGTCTACGCCGAGCCGGACTGGGCAGTCTGCGTGAGCGCACCGGTGCGACCACAAGCCAACCAACGGGGAGCAGCTACTCGACCGCACCCGCACGGACCGTCGCGTCGTCGCCACCATGACGAGCTTCACGCTGTTGGCGGCGGTGGCCCTGGGGCTGCTAGGTGAGTGTCACCTCCTCCTCCTCCTGGGGGTGGGGTGGTTCCCAACCCGCTTTCCGGTCCCGCTCACAACACTCATCTGTGACGCGCCAAGCAATGCCATGACGTCACGTTCTGACGTCAAATTGGTTGACAACCTTGGGTATCATCGTAAACCGGTCGTAACTGTAGGAAGTCACCGGGGCGACGCCGAGACCAGCCTGGGCGCTCCCTCCGCGAGGACGGCTGATGTTCCTGCGCGGAGTAAAATCGCTTGCTTAATTAAGTTCAACTAATACTTGCTAGCTTTAATTTTCTCCGTGGTTACTGCGCGCGCGTAATGGTGTTTCCAAAATACAGGCGCTCGCCCGTCTTCCGTTCGTTTATGCAAATATGCTCTTTGTGTCTCCTCTGTTTGGCGAGCCAACAGTAACAAGAAGGATGAGTGTGCTTGTGTTCGCGGTTTCGCGCACCCTCTCTCACACCTGGCCGGTGGCCTTCTTGCAGTGCTGGCGGAGGCGGCGCCGGCGCCATGGGCGCAGTTTGACGGGCAGCGGAGGGGCGCTGCTGGTCGCGGAGGCCGCGGCGGAGTCCGCCCCGGAGGTCCTGGAGGACGTCCCGGAGGGCGGCCGGCAGGCGCCACCGACAACCGCTTCGCGACGAGCTGGCTCACGTCGGACTGGGAGGACGCCGGTAACGCCCAGGGATTTCTCGTCGATGCCGGCGACAGACGCCCCAAACAGAATGGCTTCCTCAATGGGTTTCCCGCTAACGGCTGGGCTGGTGCTGACGACGGCGGGGTCGGTCCTGTCTACCCTGGGATCGGCCCTGCAAACGCTTGGCTCGGCCCTGCAAACGGTGGGGTCGGCGCTGGGGATGCTGGGTTCGCTGGCGATGGCTTCGGCGATGATGGGGGGCTAGGCGCCGGCGGCGACCCGGGCGTCCTGCCGCCGCAGGGGCAGCACTGGGGCGCGGGGCCGGCGAACAGCCCCGGTGGAGGCAACTTCGGTGACGGGGGCTTCGGTGGCAACGGCAACGGCGGGCAGTGGGGAGGGGACGAGTGGGGCGTGGGGGCGCGACCGCCCAAGAGTAACAACGGCAATCCCTCGGCAGGGGGAGCGGGGGCCATCAACGGCATCGACCTGAGTGGCAACCCCTGGCTCAACGGCCAGGGCGGCATCGGCCAGGGCGGCATCGGCCAGGGCGGCATCGGCCAGGGCGGCAACGGCCAAGGCGGCAACGCCTGGCAAAACGGCCAAGGCAACGGCAATCGACCGGGAATCAACGGCCAGGGAGGCAACCCCTGGCAAAACGGCCAGAACAACGGCATTCGGCCGGCAAACAACGGTCAGGGAGGCAACTCCTGGCAAAACGGTCAGAACAACGGCAATCGGCCGGGCACCAGCGGCCAAGGAAGCAACCCTTGGCAAAATGGTCAGAACAACGGCAATCGACCGGGCACCAGCGGCCAGGGAAGCAACCCTTGGCAAAACGGCCAGGGCAACGGCCAAGGCAACAACGGGAATCTCGGAGGTGAGTCGCACAACACTTCAGTCCTGGGGATCAAAGTTTTACGAGCACTATCTTTAAACTCTGGGCTACATCAGTTATTAATGGAAGCTGCTTATTGAATGGGGAAGTGCAACCAAGGTAATGATAAATGTGTCCTTCCCCAGGCGCTGGTCAGCAGCAGCAGGCGCGGCCGACGCAGACGCAGCGGCCCAACACCAACCCCAGCGCCATCCAGGGCGTGCGCCCGCCGTCCACGCCGCGGCCCGACTGCGGCTGCCAGGTGACGGGCGAGTACAACCCCGTGTGCGGCACGGACGGCGCCACCTACAGCAACCAGTCCGCGCTGCGGTGCTCGCGGATCTGCGCCAGGAGTGAGTACAACAGTGGGCCGTCACGTGGAAAGTGTATCAACTCCGTAGATCGACTTTGCCATAGCTTATTCAGTCAAACGCTGCTATGTTGCCAGCGCTGCTCTGAAATGCAGGGCCGTGTGGTAAACTTACCCCATAGGGGTGCACCCACATGCCAGTGGCGGCATTTCTGTACGCCAGGCCAGGCTTTCATTGAGAAGCCGCGTGTCAAAGGGCCTCGGCAGGTGGGTGGGTGAAGCTAGCTTATTTTCCCCATTCGAAGGGGTTCAGTTTCAATGTGAGCGGATTACCCCCCCCCCCCCCCCCTAATGGCGCGGTACCCGCCGGCGCCCGCTGGCTCTGCGAATGCGAGCGAGAGGGGATGAGTCTCTCTCGTGTCGCGTCCGTCGCGCCGTCGCCGCCGCGGGGACTGCCCGCTTCGGCCGTCCGGGGAATTCCCGCCCCGCCCTGTCTATGATACGATGACAGCGGACATGCCATCATACGCTCGCCAAAAGTCATCGCATAGCGCTTCGCACTCGTGTGTTTCTTTTTCCCTGCTCCGATAGCTCCCAAAGGAGTTGCCATGATATTTTTACCCCGGAGTACATTTATGTGGGGCCCCTAAAGAGTTCCGGTGGTGGCCTTGAACCTGATAAGCGCGGCATGATATTTATCCCCCTCCCCCTCCCCTTTGCGGTCCGGTTCCTGCCCTGCTCACCTCTGGTCGTTGCTCTGTCTGCAGGCTCGCTCGCCGTCAAGCACCTTGGCGCCTGCACCACCCCGGCGCCCACCAAGTAGCCGGCGGAGTGCTCCGCTTCGCATAATTAGAATGTACCTTTTGTAAAAAAAAAAGAAGAAGTTTTTCTGTTGTTGTTTTCTGCCGCCGCCCGGTTCTTTGTATTATATGACCGGGCTCTTTTTCTGCTGCCGCGGCGCGCTCGAAGAAGTCGTCCTTCCACCGACGTAACTGTGTATTTATGTATTTATTATTGTCAACGTGTGTCTGTGTGTGTAAGTGTGTAGGTATGTGTAAGTGTGGTGTCACAATTATGTAATTATGTATGCTGACTGACTGATAATTTAGCGTTAATTAATTTTGGCGATACGCAAAGGGATCAGTCAGAAGAGTACGTCCGTCATTCGACGCTACAAACCTGCCAAGTTCAGCCCTACAAGCTCTCAGAGCGCCTGGTAGGTAGGCAACGTCCTGCCTGCAGTGCATTCTTGTACTGCGGGGTGGCCTACCTCGAGTCTCGCAGGCGCTGAGCTCCCGTGATGTGCAGAATGAATCTGGGTAAAAAGGGACGTACTTTCTGGACGATCTCAAACGGGGTGGACCGAAGTCGATCCGGAAACATCTTCCAACTCTCTCCCCCCGCCTCCTCTCCCTCTCGGGCGTGGGGTGAGTGAAAGGCGCAGAAGGCAGCCGATGTCAGTCTTGATCGCCTGCCAAGTGAAGGGTAGGCAACACACCGTATCGTGTGCCATTGTGATTCCAATTATCTTATCGTCATTTCGATGTGTGTTGTAATAAATTAGTGGCCAAACTTTGATTATTTTCATTTTCTTTGCCTCGAAACCGGTTTGTCCTTGACTTATCTAAACTCAAACTGAGTGTAGATAGTGTTCGCTACTCGCGGATAAGACGACGTTTTTCTCAACTCGTCAATGTGGTCCGGGCGCTTTAAAAGTAGCAGTTAAAGGCGGAAAAAAATGAGAGCGGGGACGCAAACTTTTAGAACTTGTCTTTTGTATTACAAGAATAATCACAGTATAAAAAATAACAATTAAAATATGTTATCGGCTATTTCAG